>NC_080172.1:80315424-80518398 GCF_950295315.1 Erinaceus europaeus | reverse complement strand
AGGCTGTTCTCATAGGTGTTACGTGCTATCATTGTCTTTTCAATTGGCATTTCTTTGGTAGTAGACTGTTTTCATGTGCCTGTTGATCATCAGTATGTATTCTTTGGTGAAACGTCTCTTAGTCTTCCTCCCATTTTAGTATTTTAAACCAGAGCGTTGCTCAGCTTTGACTTATTGTGGGACTGAGGACTGAATCTGGAGTTGTAGGCATGAAAATTCTTTGAGTAACTGCTATACTATCTCCTCAGTCCTCACAACTGTTTTTGTTTGCTGGTATTTTTTTAAACTTGAATTCTTTGTCTACCCTAGATGTTCCCCCTTGGCAGATAGATGTATGCTGTATGAATATTTTCTTCCATTCAGCAATTCAGTAAGATACCTTTTAATTTTTTCTGACAGTTTCTTTTCTTTCCTTTCCTTTCCTTATCTTTTCTTTCTTTCTTTTTCTTTATTTTTTATCATTGGGGCTTGGTGCCTGCACTAAGAATCCACTGCTCCTGGAGGCTATTTTTCCCATTTTGCTGCCCTTGTTGTGGTTGTTATTGTTCTTATGGCTGTTGTTGTTGGATAGGACAGAGAGAAATGGAGAGAGGAGGGGAAGACAGAGAGGAGGAGAGAAAGATAGACACCTGCAGACCTGCTTCACCTCTTGCGAAGCAACCCCCCATGCAGGTGGGGAGGTGGGGGCTGGAACCTGGATCCTTATACCAGTCCTTGCGCTTTGTGCCATGTGCACTTAACCTATTGTGCTACCGCCCAGCTCCCCTCACAGTTTCCATTGTTATTCAGCAACTTTTTAATTTTGTGTAACTCTTTATTTTTCTTTCTTTTTTTTCCTCTTTTACTTTTGTTTCCCTTGCCATCGACATTGTGCAGACGTTCCTGGAGCCGGTATCATTGTGCTTAGTGTACATTTTTTTCACTGTGTTTTATGGTTTTAGACCTGACATCCAAGTCTATAATCTATTTTGAGTTAACTTGTGTAGAGGCCAGTTATGTCTTTTCTTTTTCCCCCCATGTTTGTACCATACCAGTCTTTCAGCCTGTGCTAATGCTGGCTGAGTGTTACATTATCTTTCGCAGTATCCTGGGGTGTAAATCGGTCCATATTGTGACTCAATTATATTTGGGGGTTTAAAAAATTTTTTTTTATTATCTTTATTTATTGGATAGTGACAGTCAGAAATTGAGAGGGTAGAAGGTGATAGGGAAAAAGAGAGACACCTGCAGCCCTGCTTCACCACTTGCAAATCTTTTCCCCTGTAGGTGGGGACCAGGGACTCGAACTTGGGTCCTTGCACATTATAACACATGCACTCAACCAGGTGCACCACCACTGAGCCCCAATTTGGGCTTTTTTTTTTAACCAGGTCTTTTTTTTTTTGAGGTGGTTCTTTGAGACTTTTTTTTTTTTTTTTGACTCCAGTGGAACCCATATATCTTTGATTCTCTCTGGTAAAAATACTTGCCTTTTGATTTTTATTTGCTAACTTTATCAACTGTCAATCTTTTTTTGCCTTCAGGATTATGGTTGGAGCTTGGTGCCTGAACTATGAATCCACTGTTCCTGGCGGCCCCTTTTCCCTTTTTATTTCATTTTATTTTTTTGTTGGATAGGACAGAGAGAAATTGAGAGGGGTGGGGGAGATAGAGAGGAAGAGAGAAAGACACTTGCAGACCTGCTTCAGTGCTTGTGAAGCAACCCACCTGTAGGTTGGGAGCCTGGACTTCTTACTATGTACATACACTTAACCTGGTGTGCCACTACCCGGCCTGACTCTCCTACTTGTTTTCCACAAAAATCCTTAAGAGTCCTGTTAGGGTTGAACTTCCTCACATTAAAAAAAAAAAATCTAGTTCTCTTGACAAGGACTGTCCACCAGGACCCCGAAGAACCACATCCCTCCATCCCCTCCCTGCCATTCTTCACCAAAATCCTTTGGTTTGTGTTCTGTTAGGCTGGTTGGAAAATTGATTTTCTACTTTGGCCAATGTTTAATTTTTTGATCTTCTGCTTATGCTTGTTTGCTTTTACTGAAGTATTAATTTTTAGAGAAGATTATCTGATAGATTAGTGGATACTGTAAGAATAACTTCAGCCCTATTTTGTTCTATCCAGTTTTTTTTTAATGTAAACTATTTGAGGAGCCATGTCATATTTTAGATATGCTTTTAGTTTTGTCAATTCATATTGTTAAGATTTTTTTCAGATTTACTTATCATTTTCTAAAGGCAGCTTGGCTTTTCTCATCTTTTCCATGTGAGTTTTTGTTCTATCAGTTTTCCCATACCAAACTTTTTCTGCTAAACTAACTTCAGACTTTCTTGCTTTCCTGAAAGGCCATCTTGAGTTTTTCATGATTTGCAATTTTGTTCTTGTAGCAGAGGAGTTTTCTCTCCTAGTTAAGTTTTTCTTTAGGTGTATTAGGGAATCTTAAAGCATTGATTTTTTTTTTGCCAACATAATAATATATATATGTATATTTTTTGGTCTTTAGAATATCCTGGCTTTAAATCCTCGAACACAAACTCATGCAACTTTGCGTTCCACTTCTGCTAAGAAATTAGATAAGAAACATTGGAAAAGAAATCCTGATAAGAACTGCTTTGTAAGTACCACAGATGCATAATTTCATGGTGGAAAGTATCTTATTCTGTACACTGTAATAGAATATTTTAGGATTCTTAGAAATACAAGTAATATGCACAAACTATAGTTGTCATGGTTCATAATTTAAATATTTTATGTTTGAATAATATCAAAAGTGTGTTTTTAAAGCTTTAAAATTTAAATGGCATATAAATGTAATTTTTTACAAAACTTGCTTTCTGTAAAAAA
This sequence comes from Erinaceus europaeus, assembly GCF_950295315.1. Classification (NCBI taxonomy): domain Eukaryota; kingdom Metazoa; phylum Chordata; class Mammalia; order Eulipotyphla; family Erinaceidae; genus Erinaceus; species Erinaceus europaeus. The sequence goes on along the minus strand of NC_080172.1, from coordinate 80,515,559 downwards.
TTATAAAATTTCTCTTAGGTTTGTGTTGTATTAGGATGCATTTGAAGAAGTGAAACTTATATTCTTAAAGCTTGTGATATTGTAAACCAACTATATATCAAAAACTTTTCTTAAAATTATTTTATATAATCACATAATGATACAGAGGAATTTCCATATTACAGAAATAACTCAAATAGAGTTATACAAGCTCTTTAAATATATGTTTTCATCATATAAAATTTAGATGTTCAAGTGAGCACTTAATATTTTCAGGTGATGTGCAGGAATATAGTATTCTTTCTCTGAGCTTATTGATTCCTTGACTCCATTTATTTAGGCTTGTGATTATAGAGCTCAAGTTACATGGACATGACAATTAAGCATAATATCAAAGGTAATATTTAATTGCCATTTTAGGGAGATATAAATCTTTAAATTTAAGAAAGCAGTTTCCCTTTTTACATGACTTTTTCAAAAAGAATGTATTTACAATAATGTTTTCAAATTAGTTCTTTTGTTTCTTTGAATTTGTTTTCTTTTTTTTAGATACCTCAGATATTTTATTTTATTTTAATTTCTTTAATTAAATTTAAATTAAATTAAATTTAATTTTTAATTTTGGGGAATTAATGTTTTACATTCAACAGTAAATACAATAGTTTATACATGAATAACATTTCCCAGTTTTCCATATAACAGTACAACCCCCACTAGATCCTCTGTCATCCTTTTTGAACCTGTATTCTTCCCCCCACCCACCCCAGAGTCCTTTACTTCGGTGCAATACGCCAATGAATGTGTTTTCTAATAATATGCATAATTTATACATACAAACTCTTTTAGGTTGGGTTTTGAGAGGGCATCCCATATGTATCTTGTTTTTAAAATATTTCAAAAAAATTTATTAGTGATTTAATATTTATTTACAAAATTATGAGACAATAGGGGTATAATTCTGCTCCGTCCACACCATCAGAGTTCTGTGGGAATTCTCTCCATTGGAAACTGCAGTAGTTCTCCCAGTGTCATAGATAGGGGCTGACTTAATTCTATAGCTGTCTATATTTATATTTTGCCCGTTTTCCTCATGGTTCTGCCTTCTCCTCCTTTCTAAGTCACATCTACAAGTGCTACTATTTCTAGATGTCATCCTTTTTTTCCCTCTTCTCTGATTTGATATTTGTTATTTAAAATTTTTAATTTTAGTTTAATTAAGATAAATAACTTCATTTTCGCTCCCCTTCCAACTAAGTAGTAACTTTTAGATCTAAAGATCAGCAAGCTTGTGCTAAGATAGACTTTTTTCCTTTATTAGTGATTTAGTAATAATTGGCAAGATTGACGGATAAGTGGAGTACAGTTCCATACAATACCCGCCACCAGAATATCGTATCTCATCCCTTCCATTAGAGGGCTCCCTATTATTTATGTCTCTGGGAGTATGGACCAGAATTCTATATGGGATACAGAAGGTGGAAGGTTTGGCTACTGTAATTGCTTCTCTGCTGGACATAGATGTTGGCAGGTCAATACACAACCCCAACCTGCTTATATCTATCCCTAATGGGACAGGGCTCTGGGGAGGTGAGGTTCCAGGACATGTTGGTGAGATCGTTTGCCCAGGGAAGTCAGGTTGGCATCATGGTAGCATCTGCAATTTGGTGGCTGAAAAGCAGTAAGATATAAAGCAGAACAAAACTTATTTTTAAAATTTTCCTTCAATGCTAATCAGCTAAAATTGTTAAATAATAAAAAAAATGGAAGCTTGTAGAATAGCTTACTTAGTCTACTACTTTGTCATGTGTGCCTCTCTGACTCTGTCTTAAAAAAATTAAAGAAAAAAGAGAAGCAAAGATACAGACAAACAATATCTTGAGATCACATAGCTACTTAATAGCACACAAGGATTTAGAATTAGTCTTCTTTATTTCAGTTCTTCACTACCAGAACAGTTCTGGTAGAATTGTCTGGTTAGATATGGTCCATCCAAATTAGATCAAGGAAGAGACCACTTTATACTTTTTTAAGACTATTATTTTTAAATTTTATTCTTTTTAAATAATTCATTTATTAAATGAATAGACATTTATTAAATTAATAAAATTTTAATAATTCATTTATTAAATGAATAGACATTTATTAAATTAATAAAATTCATTTATTAAGTGAATGTAGAGACAGAGGGAAATTGGGAGAGGAGGGGGAGATAGAGAGGAAAAGAGACAGGGGTCTGCTTCACTGCTTGTAAGGCCTTCTCCCTGCAAATGGTAACCAGGGGCTTGAACCTGGGTCCTTGTGCACTGTAATGTGTCTGTTTAACCAGGTGCACCACTGTCTGGCTCTCTAAACTTTATTCTTTATTAGTAATTTAATATAGTTTACAGGATTGTAAGATAACAGATGTATAGTTCCAAACCTCACCCAGCACCAATGATCTGTGCCTCTATCCCACAGCCGCCCCACCATAGTTTTCATATAGCCTTTGAAACTTTAGCCACTCTTTTCCTGTTTTCCTTCTCTCCTTCCTTCTTTCCTTCCTTCCTCCCTTCCTTCCACCCTCCCTCCCTCCTTCCTATTCTTCTTTCCATCCTTCTTTCCTATTTTTGCAAGTTCATGTGTTGCAGTTACCTATATTCCATATATGAGGAAACCATCTAGTAGTTTTCTTTTAGCTCCTTGCTTACTTCTCTAGACATAATTACCAGGAAAAGACCATTGATAAGGCATGACCTGTATTGACTTGCACAATTGAAACACACTGATAAAAAGAAATATAATTTTCAGTTTTAAAAGTTAGTCATGATCTTTACGTTTAAATCTCTCATTTGAAAAACGTGTGTCTCTCTTATAGATTATTAGACTATTTATGTTCAATATTTTACTTAGGCATTCTCTATTATAATTGTTTTGTTATTATTATTTTATGTAAATGAGCATTTTTATTCCATAATATTATCTTATAAAATGAGTGGCTTAATCTTTTTTTTTTTTAGTTACCACCAGTGTTATTACTGGGGCTTGGTGCCTGTTCCCAGAAGACTTTCCTTTTCCTTTTCTTTCCCTCCCTTCCTCTCCCCTCCCCTCCCCTCCCCTCCCCTCCCCCCTCCCCTCCCCTCCCCTCCCTTTCCCTTTCCTCCCCTCCCCTCCCTACTCCTTTGCTCCCCTCCTCTTCCCTTCCCTTGCCACGTGATAAGATAGAAAGGTTGAGAAGGAAGGGTGATAGAGAAGGAGACAGAGACAGAGAAGCACCTGCAGCACGGCTTTATCTGATCCTGAGGCTTCCATCACCTCCAACTCCCCCAGGTGGAGACCGGGGCCTGGGGCTTGAACCCTGTCCTTATGTATGGTAAAAAGTGCACTTAACCAGGTGCGCTACCCCCCCCCATCATACTTTAAATTGTCAAAAGATCTAGGTAGATGAGCTTTCTGCCATTCACTACTTACTGGCACAAATGTCTTGGGAAGCAACTTGACATTATCTTTGATAATATTCCTTAACATATATGTAAGTTCTCTACGACGACCATAATAAATTATCTACCACCAACTGAGTGGCCTTAGGGAAAGCAACTTATTTTCTCATAGTTCTGAATGCTAAGACTCTGGAATCAAGGTGTATTTTACATTTAGAGCTTGTTGAGAATCAATATTATGATTTCTTTTCCAAAACCCATTCTTCCTTGAGTTATCTCTATATATTCTTCACTTTAAAGCAAAATACTGTTTTGGTTTCATTATCTATCTCATCTTTTATACATAATTGGAAGATCCTTTGACTATGTCTTCAGATATATCCAGAATCTACCTCTTTTCACCTCTACCACTCTCTGCCTAATTCACAATCTTATTTCCTGTCTATCAGTAGTTTAAAGTGGGTTTCCATGCATGTTCCAGTTTTTTTGTTATCTTCAAAAAACTTTAGTTTGCTCATAATTGAAACTTGGAAAGATAAAGTGCCACTGTGTCTTGTCATTTTGGGTCAATCCCAGTGTCACCCTATTATTTTCCAAACTTTTCATTTGGTTTTCCTACTTTTTTATTGTTATTTATAAAATGGAAATATTGACAAGACTATAGGATAAGAGGGGTACATTTCCATACAGTGCTCACCCCCAGAGCTCCATATCCAGTCCCCTGCCTTGATAGCTTCCCTATTCTTTATCCCTCTAGGATTTTCCCACTTCTAAATTCTACTCTCCATAATCAGTTTTTCACAAAATGCTCAGTGTGTTCTTTTTTAATGAAAAAATTAGTTGGTTTTTCATTCCATTGTAACATTCCATTGGTTTCAGTTTTGCATCCTTGAAAATCAGCTTGATATGACTATTTTCTAGTAATCTCTCCCTCCTCTCCTCCTCCTCTCCCTCCTCTCCTCTTCCTCTTCCCCCTCTCCTCCTCCTCTCCCTCCTCCTTCCCCTCCCCTATCCCTCCTCTTTCCCCTCCCCTCATCCTTCCCCTCCCCTCTCCCTCATCCTCCTCCTTTTTCTTCTTTACTTACTTGGAGAGTTAATAGTTATAGTGCAATTATTAACACATGGGTACAGTCTCCCATGTCTCTGTGGTTGGTGTCTGTAAAATACTCTCACCCCCAACTTAGGACCTGGGTACCATGGTATACTAGGAGCACAGAGTGTCCTCCCTGCTAGCCTCCTTTATTCCTCTCTGTCCACACACTACACCCAGTTCAAGTTTTACTTTGGGTTTTCCATTTCTATCCTTGTTAGACTCTTTTTATCAATAATACATCTGAAGAGCCCTTTAAATTGATGTACCCAGAAGCTTTCATTGGCTTACGAGCTCATTCAGAATTCTCACAATGTCCTTTGTACAGTTGCAATCTTAGCGTGGTCTTCCTGGCTACCTGATTTAAAACTATAAATTGTCCCTCTGCTAATTCTCTTTATATTTTTTCACTTAAGTTTACTTCATAACACTTATCATTAGTGCACTCTTTTCATTAAGTGATTTCATTCAGTGTCTGTTTTCTTCCAATCCAGATTTGTAAGAATTTCTTTTTCTTTAATTTGCTTAGCATGTTTCATAGGTTTTGTCCTCAGATTCTAAAACAATGTCATCTGCTTGTTATATAGAAGTACTCTAAGAGGTGATCCGGGAGGTGGTGCAATGGATAAAACACTGAACTCTCCAGCATGAGGTCCCCAGTTTAACCTCCCACCACCCTCCACCCCCCCCCCCCCCCCCGGTCAGCACATGTACTGGTGTGATGTCTAGTTCTTTCTCTCCTCCTATCATCCTTTTAATAAATAAATAAAATTTTTTTTTAAAAAAAAGTACTCTAAGAATGGAAATTCTATTCTTTTTTTTTACTTAGGAACTTCTTCCTTTGGCAATTTAATGTTATTCTGGTACTAATATGACATTGTGAATTCAATAGGAGATATAAACTGGCAAATACGTTTATACTGGTTAATGAAGCACCAAGTAGTTATTCCCAGTATCTTTTAAGCATGTATTCTATAACTGCTGTTTACTTTTATCGTTTTTGAAAATGTTGAAATGTCTTAATTATATAAATATTTTGCACTCATTTTCTATTAACAGTTTTTAAAGACCAGAAAACTATTACTAGTCATAAAACTTATCCTGGATGAAAAGTTGTGTAAAGGGATAGCTCACAGGGGCCAGGCGGTGGTACATGCAGTTAAGCGCACATAGTACTATGCACAAGGACCTGGGTTTGAGTCCCTGCTTCCCACCTGCAGTGGGAAAAAGTGGTGAATCAGGTCTGCAGAAACCTATCTCTCTCTCTTCCTCTCTCTCTCTCTCTCTCTCTCTCTCTCTCTCTCTCTATTTCCCCGTCTCTCATTTCCTCTTGGCCTAATCCAATAAAATGATGGGGGTGGAGGGAGGGGAAAATGGCTGCCAGGAGCAGTGGATCCCCAGTACCCTAGTGCTGGCTCTGAGCCCCAGTGACTGGAGGCAAGGAGAAAAAAAGAAAAAGGCAGGGAGGGAGGGAGGGAGGGGGAGAGAGAGAGAGAGAGAGAGAGATGGAGTTAGCTCTCTAGGTAAAACTGTGCCTTTCCTTGGTTGTTTCTGAGTTGCATGCAAGAGAGGCGCTGTGCTGCCTGTGGCATTGTTGTTTCTGTATGTCTCTCAGTCTGAGTAGAATAACACACTCTGAGAAGGGTGAAATCATTCCTGTGAATATCTTCAATTCCATGCACACAAAAATAAATAATACAGAGGGCTAGGTGGTGGTGTACCCAGTTGAGAACACGTTACTCTGTGCAAGGACCAGGGTTCAAGCCCTCAGTTCCCACCTGGGGTTGGGGAGTAAGCTTCACAAGTACCAAAGCAGTGTTGCAGGTATCTCTCTTTATCCCTTCTTTTCTGTCTCCCTTTCTCCTCTCAGGTTTTCTGTCCTAGTCAATAATAAAAAAAATATCAACCAGTTATTAGAAATATTTTTTAAGAATTTCAGTTTATTTGTTTATTTTTTTCAGAAAGAGATAGATATATATAGAGAGACTACAGCATCATAACTTCCTCCAGTGTGGTTGGGACTGGATTTGGGCCTGGTTTGTACACAGCATAATAGGTGAAATATCCAAGTGAGCTATTTTTATGGCCTTCACTAATTTTTTTTATAAACACCTGGAATATATTAAAGTAAAAAAAAAAGTAAAGTTAAAAAAATTTTAAAAAGTCATAATGTAGGGGGTCGGGCGGTGGCGCAGTGGGTTAAGCGCACGTGGCGCAATGCGCAGGGACCGGCTTAAGGATCCTGGTTCGAGCCCCCGGCTCCCCACCTGCAGGGGAGTCGCTTCCCAGGCGGTGAAGCAGGTCTGCAGGTGTCTTATCTTTCTCTCCCCCTCTCTCTCTGTCTTCCTCTCCTCTCTCCATGTCTCTCTGTCCTATCCAACAACAAAGCAACGTCAACAATGGCAATAATAACCGCAACGAGGCTGCAACAACTAGGGCAACAAAAAGGGGAAAAATCACCTCCAGGAACGGTGGATTCATGGTGCAGGCACCGAGCCCAGCAATAACCCTGGAGGAAAAAAAAAAGTCATAATGTAAAAATAAGAAATTGTTTGCTGCAGTTGTATATGTTTATTTATCTTCTTTATGTTAAGACAGCCATAGAGAGAGATTGAGAAGGAGAAGGTAGGTTGAGAGGGAGTGAGAAAGAGTGACACCATACCTATAGCACGGTTTTCACTGTTTCTAAAGCTTCTCTTCTGCAAGTGGAGACAAGAGACTTTCTTTGTAGGTCATTTAATAATGTAATTCATTTAAGCTTTACCAGCACTCTCTGAATGCTATATTCTTTTTAAAATAAAATACCTTTTTTTTGCAGTAGTTTATAGATACGTGTGAAGATATGCTCTCTCTCACAGAAACTGGTGTATATCTAGGTTTTGGGACTTTGTTAGAAAGTGAACCACCTGAGATGAAATTAGAGTGTACTATGAAAGGAAAGGTCTCACCCGAGTAATGAAGCTGAAGGGTTATCATTCCACATGTGAAGTCTCTGGACACAGTCTGAACAGTGAAGCATGTTGAGGTGGCAATCGTTGTGTTGGTTAGGTTGTGATCGGCGGATGCAATATTATTTGATATGGATTGGGAGAGGCATGCGGGAAAGTGGGCCCTATCCAAGGGTTCCAGGACTGGGGGAAGTAGGGGTTCTATAGTGGAGATGTGAGGTTCCTGCTGTCTTAGGGTTCAAAAAGACAATCGATAGTTAATGTTATCATCACAAATATATACCTGAAAGCAGAAGTACATTAGAGTTTGTAGTGAGTACCTCCCTAACACTTCCTCTCCACTATTCCAAGCTTTGGGTCCATGATTGCTCAACAATTTGTTTGGCTACGTATGTTAACTCTCTTTTCAGTCACCAGGTTCCAGATGCCATCAGGATGCCGGCCAGGCTTCCCTGGATTGAAGACCCCACCAGTGTGTCCTGGAGCTCAGCTTCCCCAGAGACACACCCTACTAGGGAAAGAGAGAGGCAGAGTGGGAGTTTGGATCAGCTAGTCAACGCCCATGTTCAGCGGGGAAGCAATTACAGAAGCCAGACCTTCTACCTTCTGCAACCCACAATGACCCTGGGTCCATGCTCCCAGAGGGATGGAGAATGGGAAAGCTATCAGGGGAGGGGGTGGGATATGGAGATTGGGTGGTGGGAATTGTGTGGAGTTGTACCCCTCCTAACCTATGGTTTTGTTAATTAATCCTTTCTTAAATAAATAAAAAATCTTTATTTATTAGTTGGATAGAGAAAGCCAGAGATCGAGAGGGAAGGAGGTGATAGAGAGGGAGAGAGAAAGAGAGATACCTGCAGACCTGCTTCACCACTCACAAATCTTTCTCCCTGTAGATGGTGCCAGGGGCTCAAATTTGGGTCCTTGCACATTGTAAATGTGTGTCTGAGTGCTATATGCTGTCACCATTCATACAAAAGGGAACTGAGGCACAGAGAAATTTAAGAAACCTGTCCTACACTCTATAATTAGATGATGGGACTAGAAGTTGAATTCATGTAATCTGGAGCACTTTGAGTAGTATTTTGTGAATAAATATAAATTTGTAATAGATATTTTTTCTTTCTAGATAAAGAAGCTCTCTTAAGTACCAAGTAGGTTTTGATAAATCTTTTTTTTTTCCTGTTTGAGTTGCGCAATCTCAGTCAATACTTTTACTTTTGCACTTATTGTCACTTAACATGTTCCAGCCGTTGCTCATTTTATCACTCTGGAATAAAGTGAATATGATTTAGAGCTTTCCAAGTGGTCCTCACATTCTTTTGAAGAAGACTGAAATATAAATAAATGCACTATACTGGGGAAACAGCAAAATGTTTATGCAAAAGACTTTCATGCCTAAGGCTCTGAGGTACCAGGTTCAATTGTCTGCATCACCATAAGCCAGTGCTGGGCAGTGCTCTAGTCTTTCTCTCTATGTATCTCTTTGTCTCACTGAAATAAAATAATCCAAAAAGTATTAAGAAAAAAATAATATCTCTAAAAGAAGAAATATGAATACATAATGCTAGTACTCATCCAAATGAAGTGCCACAAAAAGGTTTTAAATGTTACAATGTGATTTGGTCAGGTTTACCTTTGGCTAAATCACTCTAACTTTTAGTGTTGCGGTATATTTAACAAGACAGACATGAAGCTAGAACTCCAGAGCTGGTGTAGATGGGGGGCTGTAGGTGTACAGGAAAGAAGAGACATTCATTAGATGTCTCAAATATATTAGATGATGTTTTAATCTGTTTGGGCCACTATAGGAAATATATTCAGACTTAATGACTTAAAAACAGACAATTTATTACAGTTCTGAGTGCTGGGAATTCAAGATCAAGACACTGGTAGATTTGTTTCAGGTGAAGATTGACTTTCCGCTTCGTAAATAGCGTCATTTCACATGGTACATCGGACAAGAGGACTCTCTAGAGATTCTCTTATAAGGACACTAATCCCACTCATGTGGGTACCACTCATGATCTAATCACATCCTAAAGCCTCATCTCCTAATGCCATCACATTGGGGGTTTAGGATTTCAACATAAGCCTTTCCAGTAAACACAAATATTAGGTTCATAATAGGAAGTGAAATACAGATGAGTTGGGAATTGGCTTTATTTGTGCATTTAGTTGCTTATAGGATAAATTGAGAGAGACAGTTTCTTGTGCCTGTGGATCCTGTTTACTTAACAAAAGTTATATCCTAGGGGGAAGAGGTTAAGGAAGGAAGTAAAGAACTATGAATGAACAAAACTCATGTGTATAATTAAAAGTCAGTGGGTGGAGTTGCCCAGTAAGGGTGGGTAGCCTAGGAAGAGAGAGTGGGGTTGTCCCTTTGAAACCACTGGGCAGGAGTTAAGATGAAATGAGTGAGACACTGGCTCCAGGTGCAAAATATAAATTATACCAAAAGATGCAATAGTCAAGAGAAAGAAAACAAAAATACATAATGCATGTGTGTATGTACATATCTTTGTTTTTTTTACCTCCAGGGTTGGATCTGCTGCACCCTGGAGCTGTAACACTCAGAGTTATTCTGTGGATATTTCAGTGACACCTTCACTAGGATAGAAAAAAAAAAACGTGGTTTGGGTGGCAAGCAGTAGTGCAGCGGGCTAAGCACAGATGGCGCAAAATGCAAGGACCAACGTAAGGATCTGGGTTGAGCCCCCAGCTCCCCACCTCCAGGTCTGCAGCAGGTGTCTATCTTTCCCTCTATCTTCCCTCCTCTCTCAGTTTCTCTCTCTCCTATCCAATGACAGCAATAATGACAATGGCAGTAAACAACAAAGGCAACAAAAGGGAAAAAAATGCCCTCCAGGAGCAGTGGATTTGTAGTGCAGGCACTGAGCTCTAGCAGTAACCCTGAAGGCACACGTGCGTGCGTGCGTGCGTGTGTGCGTGTGTGTGAAGTAGAGAATAGAGAATATAACTGCCAGGCTAGGAACTCAGGCATACAGGAAATATAGTCACTTTTACTTTCCTATGATTAGACCTAATGTATACTTTGAGCTTCTCTGTGAGTGTATACTTTTAATTACTGACACTTATAGGATTATCCCCCCCCCCCCCGCCTGTCTTTCTTTCATCTCTTGTTTCTCTGCACTGATGCACTGACACACTGACATTTTGAGTTCTTGGGGAGTTGGTGGCCAGTGTGGTTGGTGAAGTGAGCCCAGCTTTTGTGATGTCTTTCTACAAATAACTTACTCTAAGGTTCTACCCCACATTGAGGAACAGAAAACTTCACAGTCACCATCTTCTAAGGTTCTGTCTGGTTAATGAGTGACAGATTCTCCATGTGGTCATGTTCAAGTACCTGGCTAGCTTTTGTCATCCTCTTGTGTACAGCTTGAGCAGATGGGAGTCACCAATATGGGTGATTCCATAACTGTCTATCTCTATATCTCCATATCTCTGTCTCTCTATTTTCCCAATGGTGCAGCTCTCATCTTTTAAAAAACTTAAAATTTTTTTTTAACTTTATTTATTGGATAGAGACAGCCAGAAATCAAGAGGGAAGGGGAGAGACAGAGAGTGAGAGAGTGAGAGAGACAGACAGACAGACAGAGAGAGAGAGAGAGAGACCTGCAGCCCTGCTTCACCAAATGCAAAGCTTTCCCCCTGCAGGTGAGGCTCAGGGGCTTGAACCTGGGTTTTTGTGCATTCTAACATACATGTGTGCTCAACCAGGTGCACCACCACCCACACCTCCCTTTTTTTTTTTAATTCTTCATTGGGGGATTAATGGTTTACAGTCAACAGTAAAATATAATAGTTTGAACATGCATAACAGTTTCCCAGTTTTCCATGTAACAATTTGACCCCCACTAGGTCTTTAGTGCTTTCCCTTCAGCACACAGGCAGATTGTAAAAATCAGGTAGAGTTTTTTTATCTGGCACTGCTTCTAGTTGTGTACAAGTTCACTGGTCTGCCCAGGCACCCTAGAAGTATTTCCTGCACAGCAGGATGAGGATTCTCTATGCCAAGGTCAAAATGAAGAAATGATTCATTACTGCCACACCATGAAGGCCTTTTAGCTGCAGCAGTCACTGACAGTACATGTACAAATATGCATCCTTCGGGGCGGGGGCAGGGTGGGGTGGTGGTAGTGGTGAACCCTGTTAAAGTCATGTACTATGCAGAAGGAGTTGTGCAAGGACCCAGGGATTCTTCATAATCAGTGAAGCAGGTCTGCAGGTGTCTGTCTGTCTCTCTCCATCTCTATCTAACCTTCCCCTCTCAGTTTCTCTCTGTCTTATGGAATAAAATAGAAGAAAAAAAAAGGGGGGAGGGGATGGATGGAATCCATCCAGGATTAGTGGATTTGCAGGGCCAGCAGACTGGAGTCTAAGCTCCAGTAATAACCCTGGAAGCAAAAAAGAAAAGAAAAGAAAAGAAAAGAAAAGAAAAGAAAAGAAAAGAAAAGAAAAGAGACAAACAAAAAACAACCAAATATGCATCCTTAGGAAATTCTGAATTTATCTTGAGAAATTGATGGCCAGAGATTTCCTTATCTTGGCTCACTCAGTGTTGGTAGATAGGAGAGAGGAGGTCAAACCCTGCCCCTACTTTGTGTCTTGTGTGTATATGTCAGGATATGTGCATTCACTAGAAGAAAATATTTTGATTCTATAAGGAAAATGCAGGTTTAGCACTAGCATGATAGCTCCTTAGGAGGGTGCTCACCCTGCCTTTTGTAGGACCAGGATTGAGCCTGTTTCCTACTATACTCTCTCCCTTCTAACCTCCCTCTCTCTCTGCTCCTTGTATCTCTTGTATCACTCTTTCTAACCTAAGAAATCAGCCCAGACAGGCACAGCTTCAGTGGGGACAAATAAAAATAAAAAACTAAAAAGCAAACTTAAAAGTTTGGCTGTGGAAAATTTACAGAGAGAAACTTATATTCTGAGATTTCACTACTGACAAAATTCTGTTGTCAGAGTAGAAAACCTTAAGTAGAATGAGGATTTGAGTCATTTTTTTCCCTGTGATCATAATATGTAGACCTAATAATTGTAAAATGGAACAGGGATATGGGCTTTCAACATCTTAATTCTGATTTAAAGTCACTATATATTAATGCAATAGAAAAACTGCTTATAGAAGTACTTTTTAGGTGGCTTTTAAAAAGTCTAGTTATGGATTCTAAAATGAAACTTGAACACTAGCAATTTTGTGAATAATGCAAAATACACTTCAAATTAGTACTTAAAATATTAAATCATTGCATGGTTTCCTATATATATATATATTAAGACTCTGTCTTGCACAGTTTGGGGCACTAACCCATTCCTTTTATTGGTATAGAACCCTCTTTTAAAAAAAAGAATTGGGGCCAGGTGGTGGTGCACCTAGTTGAGCGCACACATTTCAGTGTGCAAGGACCCAGGTTCAAGCCTCTGGTCCTCACCTACAGGGGGAAGCTTCACGAGTGGTGAAGCAGGGCTGCAGGTGTCTCTCTGTCTCTCTCCCTTTCTATCTCCCCCACCCCTCTCAGTTTCTCTCTGTTACTATCCAGTAAATAAATAAAATAAAAAATAAAAAATATTGATAAAAAAGAATTAATGTGTTGTGCGTCTGAGGGGAGGCTCCAATGGCAGAACATTGAATTTTTTGTGCCTGTTTATTCTTTGTTTGAGTGATGTTTTGGTCTCTCTCTTAAATATAATAGATAAAATAAACTTTTTGAACAAATAATGTGCCACAGTTTTCCATAGAGATAATGGAACATTCCTAAAGATAAATTATCTGCATCATTTAGAGAGTTATACATATTTTTCTCATAAGCATTTTCTTGAAATGAAGATCATACAAGTTCATGCTTCCAGATATTAATAGAAGAACTAGTATATGCCGGCCACTGTGATATGCAAAGTAATGTATAAAGATACAAAATATCTTCTTACCCTGATAACTTATAGGCATAGGCACAGGTAGTAAACTCAGCCACAGTTAAGTTTTGTCAGTACTGATGACCTGGGAAGTTAGAGGTTAAGAATATGACCTGATCTCAAGCTTCATAGTTGGCATACCTGAAGAAATAGGACTTCAGTTGAAATTACAGATGAAAGATTGAAAGGAAAGAAGAAGAGAAAGAAGAAATACATTTATATTCTGGTTAATTTATTGGAAGAAGTACATGGCCTTCCACTAAAGTGTACCTTTCACGACAAACTTTAATTTAGATTTTTGCCATGTATTAGGTTCTCTTATTGACAGTCTGTGCTTTCTTGGTGCTTCATTCTGCACATAGAATAGTATTACCAGAGATTTATTCTTCACGCAGAAATATGTAATAAAATGTTAATTGAGTAAAGGGAAGAAAAGTGTTAACTCTTGATTTCCTGAGGCTGTTGCAAGAAAGCTTTTAATTATTTATTTCAGACAGATCACAACTTTCTTCCCATCCATATGAAACACAAATTAAACTCATTTGTAATTGTCACTTGTCAACCCTGTTACTTTTACTGTCTTCTTTGGTTTAAATTTTTATAATGGTTAAGTTCTGACTTCAGGTCTTTCTTCTCCTCCTCCCCTTTCTTTTTATAGCCTACATTGCTAATAACTAGAAGAGTAAGGTTATCAAATTAAATTTTTTTCCTTTAGTAAAATATATTTTATTTAGCTATATTAGCAAAAGAAAAAAAAACTTTGGAATTAAATTAGCTTATTTACTTAAAGTTGGGTTTTTATGAATGATGATAGTATACAAGGAATAAACCATCCACAGAAAGGCTAGTGGGAGGTGAGCTCCACAGAAAGGTTGGTGGAAGGTGAGCTCCACGGAGAAGAACAAATTGCAGTCAATTATTGACTCTGTCACTTACTGTCAGTATCACCTTGAGTAAAATTTTAATTTCTTCCTGACTCCATTCTTTTTTTCTATAAAATTAGAATAATAATATCTACCTGATACAGTTGTTAGGGTTGGCTCAGTCAGTTTGCATTCTATACTTTGTACCTGCCATCTATATTATTTCTACCTTATGTATCATTATATATTTGATTCTCTCTAAACTTTACTTTTTTTTGGCCTCCAGTGTTATCACTGGGGTTGGGTTGGGTGCCTACACTAAAAATCCATGTTCCTGGTGGCCTTTTTTTTTTCTTTTCATCTGATAGGATGGGGAGAAATTGAGAGAGGAGGGGAGATAGAGATGGAGAAAGACACATACAGACCTGCCTAACCAATTGTGAAGCATCCCCGCTGCAGGTGGGGAGCAGGGCTCAAACCCCTGTCCTTATGCAGATCTTTGTGTTTAGTAATATGTGCTCTTAACTAGGCGCACCACCACCCAGTCTGCTAAACTTCTTAACATTTTCAGCATTTATGGCTTGATGTGATCAGGTCTGGTTCTGTTACTATCGATAAATATATAGATTTATCATGACATTACACACAGCACAGTTACCAAGTATGAAAAGAATGTGGATCAGTGATGAACAGAAAGAAATTAGAATTGTAATAATAATAAGTACATTTCTTTTTTTCTTTCTTTCTATAAGGGTTATTTTTGGGGCTTGGTGCTAACACTGTGAATTTACCACTCCCTGAGGCCATTCTCCCTCCCCTTCTTTTTTTAATTGTATTTTATTGGATAGGACAGAGAGGAATTGAAAGAGAGTAGGGGGATGTAGAGAGGAAGAGAGAAAGACACCTACAGATCTGCTTCATGACCTGTGAAGTGTCCCCCATGCAGTTGGGGAGCCAGTGCTTGAACCCAGGTCCTTGTGCATAGTGATATATGTGCTTAACCAGGTGGCCACTGCCAGGCCTCCCAAGAACATTTCTTCTATTGTCTGGAATTTTATTGGCAGCAAATACTTGACTGTGTGTTTGTGGGCTGAGAAAGAGAGGAGAGAGATATAAGATAGAAAATTATTTTCAGCACTTAATATATACATAACTTTGTATGAATTCACTTTTGCAAACTTCCTTTGGATTTTTAAACCACTCTTTGCCGTTTTCAAAAAGTCTTATTAACATGATGCTCATCACAGCTTACAGCTCTTCCTTGTCATAGGGAATCTTCCCAGGCTGATGAGCATTGTGAACATTGGCAGGGTATTTTTTGCTGACCTGCAGTGTGCTCTTTCTCTTCCTCTTCAGATGATTCAAGAATGAAATATTTTCTCTCAATGTTTGACAAAGAAATTTCTCCTAGGAGAACCCACCCATAAAGATTACATGTTAGTCTAAGAAGAGGTCCAAAAACGCTGGAAACAAACTGATTTGATTTGCTTATAGACAAATTCTATGCATAGTCATAAATAGTAAACTGGAACTCTATGATGTATTATTGGTTTAATAAGTAGCATATATTAAATCAGATATGTATTAAGATGATGTCAGTAAAACAGTATGTATATTTTAAAAGATATTAACAAAACATATTACTGTATTTACAAATAAAATTGTCTTTGCATATAGGAAAATGCAGTGGTCTGGTCAAAATAAATCAGCTAAATTGTCTTTTGAGTCTAATGGTATATTTTACCTTTGTAAAACATTTATTTGGTGCTCCTAGCAAATAAATATGTGAGTTTTGTTGTTTTCCAATGGGGATACAATGGCAGCTGTCTTTCTAATTGCTCTCCTATTCAAACACTAATGGGTGGGACCCACATCGAATGCTAGAAGGCTGAATAGGTAGACAATGACAGCAGAGTTTTTAATCACAGTCCTATTCAAGCACTAATCGGAGTGATGATTAAGGGACATTAGAGGCAGCACTTTGACATCTGATCCTTTGAACTGACGTCTGTGCAGGCTGCTTTGTGCTGAGCTCTATTGGCTAGACTGATTTCCTTAAATAAAGTGCCATAATTTCCACTGTAGGAAATATTACATTACAGCCTGTTGAAATGATTAGGGACCAAGAAACTTTCTTTTAGTGGCTTTTTGATGTATGCTGTAGACTTACAAAACTGAGGATATTACACAGGTTACTCTGAGTAACAGAGACCATTGAGAAGGAGTTGAAAAATAATCTCCTGAATTCAAGCTTTTATAATTGAATATGAACAGAAATGTGGGAAACCTGGCTGTCTTTTTTTCTTCCATTGTGGAAGTTTACTAATTAAAAATAAAAGAAATACTCAAATTTTCTTCCGTATAGCCAAATCAGGATTAGCAAATCTTAAAGGTTTTGAATTTTTGTTTCCTTTTATGGTAATTTTACTGTTAACTTCTCTTTAGTGCCTTTACTTTAAAACACAGGTGTGATATGTAATCATCATAGTCTTGTTTTGACTTTTTGACTCAGTTGTCTTTTTTTTTTTTTTGCCATTAGGCTCTCTTATAACTGAGTTCTCTCCTTCCCTCCTGAAAGAGCACTTCTGATCCAAACCCACACAAACTGACAAGACTCCCATATATAAGTGAAGTATACGGAATTTATTCTTAAGTCTGAAAGAGTGAAAATAAGGCCAGTACTCAGACTTACACAGAGACAACACCAGGCCTGTGTACCAAATTTGGTCCCCTT
The DNA here is from genome assembly GCF_950295315.1 of Erinaceus europaeus. Classification (NCBI taxonomy): domain Eukaryota; kingdom Metazoa; phylum Chordata; class Mammalia; order Eulipotyphla; family Erinaceidae; genus Erinaceus; species Erinaceus europaeus. Next base: position 80,498,586 of record NC_080172.1, on the reverse strand, counting down.
GCTCTGAGACCCAGAGGCTTGAAAACCATCCTCCTATAAAGGAGAATTAGTGGGGGTCTACAGGAGTTACGCGATTAACATGTCCTTGCTAATTTTGGGGTTAAAATTTCAAGGAAAACATTCCATTATTATCTTTCTGCTGAAGAAGCAAGCAGTGTTTACAGAAGCCAAATGGGCAAGTTAACAGATAGCTGAGAGAGGGGGTATGCAGTTTCAAGGCAAACATTCCTATCCGCCAGGTGCAGAGCTGAAGCAATTAGTGCATTAGTGTAATTTCATCTTACCTAGTTTCTGTGAGATCTTGAATTAGTCCAATTGGGGAATTCCATTCTTAAACACTCTTTTACTCCCATTCCTTCCTTCCTTTCTCCCCTCCTTTATTTTTTTCTTTCTTTCTTTTGGATAGGACAGAGAGGGAAATTGAGAGCGAGTGGGAGGTAGGGAAAGAAAAAGATAAACATCTACAGGCCTGCTCCACCCCTTTGAATTGTCCCCCTAGCAGGTAGGGTGTGAGGCCTTGAACCTGGGTCCTTGAGCATAGTGATATGTGCACTTAACCAGACATGCAGCCGCCTATCTCTCAGTTGTCTTTAATGAGACAGGGTGGAATCTTTATTTTTCTCACTCAGAATTTCTTATGTCTATTTAAATTTTATGAGCCTGCTTCCCATGTCAAGTAGTTGATCCAGAAAATATTTTTAGCTATATATTGAACCAGTGTTTAAAATTTCAGCACCAGTCAAGCTGTAGCTCCAAATTTCTGTTTCTCTATCATCATGCTATCTTCTGCTTAGCTGTTACATTTATAAAAAATGTAAAGGAGGAAAACAAAACACCTTTCTTTTTACCTTCTCATCTTTTGTAACTAGAGCCTATAAACTAAATTGGAAAAATGAGGAAAAAGAAAGGACAAAAATTTTATTTTAATCTTCTCATGTGTATAATCCCAGAAATAAAGACCCAAAGAAGCAGTTTGACAAATTTTAAAAAATGACAATACATTTTGGACTAACATTAAATAAAAAGGATTTGGATCTTTAGGGTAGTTAATTGTGGGAATTTAAATGTTTGGGGGAAGAATAATAGAAGATAAGACTTTTTTGGTATCTGTATCTTGGTGTGGACCCCCCCCCCCCCGTGGCAGATTATATTTTCCTCTTGATACTGATACTTTACTAAATGAAGTTTCTATCTTGTTTTCAAGTAAAAGCAGGAAAGCAAAGAAACCTGTTTTTCTTTCTCAATTACCACTAGTTCCAAAATAACCTTTATTTATTTCAAGGTGGCATACTTTAGGATAATCTTACGTTATCATAATTTCTCTATATTTATTTACTATTTATTTATTGGATAGAGTCAGTCAGCAATCCAAGAAGGAAGGGAGAGATAGAGTGGGTGAGAGACAGAGAGACACACCTGCAGCATTGCTTCACCACTTGTGAAGCTTTCCCCCTACAGATGGGGACTGGGGACTTGAACCTGGGTCCTTGAGAACTGTGACATGTGTGCTCAACCAGGTGTGCCACCACCCGCCACCCCCATTTATTTATTTTTATTATAGAGACAGAGAGAAATTGAGAAGGGGAGGCAGATAGAAAGGAAGAGAGACAGAAAACTTTGCAGCCCTACTTTACCACTTATAAACCTTTCAACTTGTAGGTGGGGACTTGGGCTTAAACCTGAGTCCTTGTGCACTGTAATGTGTGCACTATAACAGGTGGGCCACCACCTGGCCCTTAATGCCATGATTTCTTAGGATTGAGTCTCTGTACTTGTTATTTGTCTTAGTCATAGCAATTTTTTTATAAGAGACAAATATTTATTATGTATTTTGGGATACATTTGACAAGGGTATGCACTTTTAACTTTATCTCACTGACATTCCCCCCACCCCCCATACTACGCCCCCACACACAACACAGGTATGACTGTGGGCCTGGAGTGATAGAAAGAATCAACTTGTACTTCCTTGGGTTCTTCAAGGATGCACAAATAAGTAAGCACAAAATAAACCAATAAGAGGTGAGGAAAAGAAATTTATTGATAGCATTTGGGAGTGACCATGAAAATTTGGTCTTAGATACTGTCCCTTTATATTAAAAAAAAAATCATGGAAAGGTAGAGGGTGTGGGGAGAGAGAGGAAATACATGCATGCCAACAAAACAATGGACTAAAGCAGTATTCTGGCATATGTGATGCCAGAGATTGAATTTAGTTCCTTATACTTGCAAGTCTGGTATTGTATTATTGCACTACCTACTGGTCTGCCTTAGATACTATCTTGAATAACTTCACTACAAGAGCACTCTATGAAGAAGAAAGGAGGGTAAGGATGATAGTAACACAAAGCAGTTAGACACAAGTTCCCCTTCTTTAGAAAGGAGTCATTTAAGAAGGAAAGTTTTCAGAAATGGACTAGGAGATAAAACCAGACGCATGTGGTCTTTCAAGTTCTGCCTGCTACACAGACTAGTTCCTCCCTAGGATATGTCTCTATTTCAGAGGAAATCATTATTTGGTCTTCAGGGTGCCTCCTATGAAATTAACCTTTTCTGGTAGTGGCACATTTTTGTTCTCCTATAGTCCTTTAAATTGTATTTGTACCACATGACTCTGACCCCATTATGATAACTTGACCAGGATTTGGAAAACTAATGCAACTATAGCAATAGAATCAAATTATTTATGAGGATTAAGTGAAATAATGAATTTGAAAAGTATATAATGTAATGCTTGACCATTTGTAAATGCTCACTAAATGATATTTATTATTTTTATATGAATACAAGAAATGTCTCTTGGTTCAGATATGAAGGACCTCTCTAAGATCTTTGAAGATACATCTTTTGATAATAAATTATAGATATTAAAATTGAGTAAACAATACTGCCTTTATTTATATTGAGACTTTTTAAATGTCATACACTTTTAACACTTAACATTTGTTAAATCAATTTAGATTTATATATCCATACACCTTCTACAAGTAAATGGCTTCTTTATCTTGAATGATAGTCTTTTCCATTCTGTAAGAGATCATCTCCAGAGAGCTAACTCCCCATGTGGAATGCCTGCATTGCCCTGCTCACAAAGCAGGTTTAAACACTGGTACCGCATGGGAGGTTCTGTGGCAATAGAAGACGCTTGGGTGCTGTGGTATTGCTCCCTGTCTCTCTCTTTTTCTCCCACTGTCTGAATGGAAAAAAAAAGGTGACCCAAAGCAAGGGGAATGATGAATGATGGTGGTTCAAGGTTTTACTTCCACCAATCAATAAAGATAAAACTTAAACAGTTACTTTTTTCCCCCAATTGTTGCCCTTGCTTTATTGTTGTTGTAGTTATTATTGTTGTTGTTATTAATGTTGTCATTGTTGAATAGGACAGAGAGAAATGGAGAGAGGAGGGGAAGACAGAGGGGGAGAGAAAGAGAGACACCTGCAGACCTTCTTCACTGCTTGTGGAGGGACTCCCCTGCAGGTGGGGAGCCAGGGGCTCTTATGCCGGTCCTTGTGCGTCATGCCACATGCATTTAACCCGCTGCACTACTGCCTGACCCCCAGGCTGTATTTTTGATTTGATTCCATGCTGTATGAAGTAATTATAATTGCTTTGGTTTCTTCCTGTCCTTTCTTTATACTGGATTGCAATGAGTATTTATGGTATTACTTTGCCATTATTATTCCTTACACATCCTATTTCTGCAAGTTTGTTTTTAGATTTATTATGTTCTCTTTTAAATTGACTTTTATGATTTTGATAATTGAAATCTCTATCTCTAGATTATATGCCTTTTTTTTTTTTTGCTGATACTTTATGACTTTAAAACTAGCAGCTCTGTAAGCTTCAAAATCAACATGAAACTTACCCAAATCATTTCTTCCACAATACTGCCTAAGAAACTTTGATAGTGTTGCTGTTTTCCTTGTACATATTTGAAATAACTTTTCTATCATCTTTAGATTATTTCCAATTTTTTTTTGTTTCATAGTTGGGAATTTAAAAGTATGAATAATAAATTTAAAAAGAAAGCCTAACAGATTCACCAAGGAGAGCAAAGGTTTGAAAATCTTATTTGGGAGATATAGTCTAAAAAGGTAATTTAGTCTGAAGAAGGTTTTTGTCTGAGAACAATAGAAGACAACTTTTGGGAGGAATGGTGGAGTTCTAAATGCCTGGAAAAGAATGTTGTGAAAAATGTACTTTTGGGACAGGATTTTTTTTTAGGGCAGTAAATCCATAATTTGATTATGATATCATCATCATACATGTAATATTTACAAAGTAAGGGCTAATCTTCAGAACATTAAGATGGGATCCAGTTTAAACTTCATTAAGTACTCTGAAAGTTATCTAGGATGGATGGATAGTGTACTGCTGGAAGGAAAGAGATGAAAAAACTCAAAAGTGTTAGTTATCATTTAGTACAGCTGAACAAATTAATTGAGAATATGTTTAATCTTCTTAGGTCAGAAATGAATTGAGTAATTGAGTCAGGGAAGGATGAATGAATTTAACCCTTTTTACTCAGCAAATGAGTTAGACAAGGTGGTAAAGTGATAAAGAGTAATGATCAAAATGGAGATTTTTTTTTAATTGCCAGGGTTATCACTGGAATTCAGTGCCTGGATGAGAAATCCACTGTTCCTGCCAGCCACTTTCTTCCCTTTATTTACTTGACAGGGCAGAGAGAAATTGAGAGGTAAGAGGGTTAGAGAGGGAGAGAGACAGACACCTGCAGTACTTGCTTTTTTGCTCATGTAGCTCCTTCCCAGCCTCCACAGGTGGGGAGCAAGGGCTCAAACTTGGGTCCTTGAGCATTGTTAACATATGCAATTAATCAGGTGAGTCACTGCCTAATTTGAGTTGGCCCCTCAAAACATTTTTTTAAAGACTCAGTCTAAGTTTTGCTTTGTGTTTTCTTATTTTTCAACTTTTTAAAATTTATGATTAGTGATTTAATAGTGATTGACAATCTGTTTCTTTTTAAATTTATTATTATTTTTTAATTTTTTATATTTATTTTCCCTTTTGTTGCCCTTTTTGTTTTTTACTGTTGTTGTAGTTATTGTTGTTGTTGTTTGAGTAGATAAATTCTAGTTGTTTAAACATTTACCAAATAACTGGATGATTTTAGAACATTTGTGTTTGCTATGGGAGAATGGAATGAGAAGATGATGGCTAATTTGTCCTTAGGTTGTAGCGGAACAATATCAGATTAGGGAAGATAAGGGGAAAAGGATTCAACATATGTAGAACATGCATGTAGAGGCAAGTAGATTTATAAAATAGTGCCATGTTTCCCGTAAGCTGCATTTAATATAACATTACTAGAATTGACTGAACAATAAAGCCATCTAGAGGAGAGCTTTAAATGGAAGTTAGTATCCACATTTTGAAAAGTAGAAATTATTGCTTCATTTTGGGTGGAACTTTAGGCATTATGCTAAGTGAGATAAGTCAAAAAGAGAAGAATAAATACCTACTAATAGATGGAATTTAAGAAACCAGGCCAGGAAATTAAAACAAAGTGAAACTTGGACTGGGTGGGCTGTACTGTACCAAAGTAAAAGGCTGTGGAAAAAGTGTTTGGGAGGGTGTGAAAAGGGCCTGCAGTATTGATGTACCCTCCATAAAATGAAAAACAAAAGTAGAAATTTAAACACTTACTTACTTTTACAATAATGTATTGGTACAAGTAGAAGAATTATTCCTAAAAAAGGAAAAAAGAGAATTGGAATTGTTTATTGTTCAAATCACACAGCTAGTAAGTAAAATATTAACATCTGGGGATGAAATTGGACATTTGCAAATCTTATCAAAATTTAGAATATATTAAATGTATTTACATTTTTATAGAAACAAATTAAATGATTGGGATATTTTTGTACTGCAATGAAAAAAAAGACAGTTGCTGCATTTACCCATTTTTTTAAGTTGTTGTTTTCATTACCAAGATGTAATTATGCAAGTTCTACAGGAATTGTCCAAAATACAAATCAAATTTTTATGAAGAATTTTATTTTGAACAGAGTGATGTAAATGTTCTCAATATTCTGTGTCTGATGGAGACTTGTTTCTGAAAACTACTTATGTAAAAACAAATATCTGCATAACTGTATTTTGTAGAAGCACTAAAAAAACAAACAAAAAAACTAATACAAATAAAAATATTTATTAAAATAGTAACATTATTTTAATAATAGAAATATCAAGAAAGTTGCATGTGAAAGATGTAAAATTTAGTATTGTTGAAAATTGTGTTAAAAACAGTAATTTTGATGAAATAGAACTTCTTCTTCTTTTTTTTTAATCTGATGCTCCCATATGGCACCAAGGGCTACATCTCCAGCCTTTCTGGTGATACACACACGCTATATGCTGAGCTATCACTAAGCCCCAAAGATGTTTATTTTTTATATACATTTTAGATTGATTTCACATACATCCTATTATCAGGACAAGTCTGTTATCAACATTTTTTATTTGAGTAATGATTTCCTTAGATTCCATGAACCTGCATTGCTACATGATTATCATCAATTTCATAGTTTACATTATGTTTCATGCTTGGTATTGTACATTCCATCAGTTTGTATTATTGTATAATGACAATATCCACCATTATGGCCCGCCCTACCTTCCTTTCTTCCTTTCTTCCTTTTTTCCTTCCTTTCTTCCTTCCTTCCTTCCTTCCTTCCTTCCTTCCTTCCTTCCTTCCTTCCTTCCTTCCTTCCTTCCTCTCTCCCTGTCTCCCTCCCTTCCTTCCTTCCTTCCCTCACTCCCTTTCTGTCTCTCCCTTTTTTTCATGACAAAACGGTCATGTTTTTCCATTTTCAGATAGACAGACAGACAGACAGACAGACCACAGACAGACAGACAGACAGACAGACAGACAGACACCACAGTACCAAAGTTTCCTTCAGTGCAAAATGAGCTGGGTTGACTTGGGTTGTGCAGATGGCAAAACTGCACACTGTCCAAGTGAGCTGTTTTGCTGCTCCCACATTTGTCTCCATACATAGAAAGTCTTGAAATCAGTTCTTCAATTTTGTTTTTCTCCTTCAGAGCTATGTTGGTTATTTATGTTTGCTTTTGTGTTTTATTTATAATAGTTTGTCTACGTAGACCACTGGCATTGAATGAAACTATGAATACAGTTGAGTTAATATCTACCATGATCATTAAAATTTGTTGTTTTAATTGTTTGATTTTTTTCCTCTTTACTTTTTTATATACAGTTTTGGTTTCAATTGAGTATTATAGTAAGGTTTCATTTTCTCTCCCCTGGTTTGTTGGTCATATTTATGTTTCTTAACTTTTGAATAATTATTTCTTGAGTACCCTCTGTTTAGAGCTAATGTCTATTTTTTTTTTTTGTGGCTCTGTGTATGTACAATACCACTACTCTTGGGCTGACTTTTATTTCAGAGAGAAACACAGAGAATGGGCGATACCACAGCATTCTTTTACCATCTGTGGATCTTGTAGCAGTGCTGTCCATGGTGGACCCATGTGATGCTGGGGCTTAAAGTTGGGTTCTTGTGCATTGTAAGAAACACACTCTATAGGGTAAACTATCATCCCTCAAAAGTATATTTTAAGATAGCTTTATGCCACTCCATGGATGTGGGGTGTTGTTTATAATAACAAATAATAGAATATCTAACACCATTTAATAATATATTTTGGTGAAGAAGTGACTCAGGTTCTACAAGTAAATATAATCTATAGTTGCCGTCCTGGCTTTTGACTGAAAGTGTTATTTTAGTTCCTGGTGTATGGCAATGAAAAAGGACCTAAGTAGAAGGTGAGAGAGTTTTGCACACACTTGTTATGGCAAGATGAGAAATTTACCTATGTGTCAACTACTGTACTGTAAACTGTTAACCCCAGTAAAGTGATTAAAAAAAAAAAAGAAGAAAATCCACCAGACAGCTTATATCTCTTGACTATTTTGTTAGGTTTCTATTTTATCTGGATTTTTTTTTCCTGTGTAATGGACTTGAAGAGAGTATATCATGCATTTCCGTGGCTCCCAAATGAATCAGTCATTATATTTCTTATTCTGATATACTTAAGACTTGGATATTTTATAGAGTTGTGAGATTCTTGGGAATCATTCTTTGTAATATTGCTTATAGGATAACACTCACAGACAGAATAAGCTGAATGATAAGAGTACTGCTGATTTTATTGCAAAGATATGTGGGTTTTCCAATCATTACAATTTGAGGTATTATTTAGAGCATCCATTTGCAAACTGTCTCATTGGCCTCATGCAGGATACATATAGTTGCTAATATTTGTATGCCATACTGAGTTAATGTGGAGGATTCAGAAATTGGTATTAGATTTTGTGAATGAGTTAATTTCATTTCTTTATGCCTTTTAAATATATATGAAAGTATGAATTTAGATGTATAACAAACATATACATAAACAAGCACAAACATAACTATATAACATGTTATAGTAAAAAGTGGATGCATTAAGATGACATTAACTATGTATAATTTGTAAAATTTTCAAATAGAATTATTATTTGAATCAGGGAGTTAGCAGAAAGACATATTTAAATGGCGTTCATATGTGAATTATTAATGAGTGTACACGTAATTTTTTTTTAAAATTTTTTTATTTAAGAAAGGATTAATGAACAAAAACATAAGGTAGGAGGGGTACAACTCCACACAATTCCCACCACACAATCTCCATAACCCACCCCCTCCCATGATAGCTTTCCCATTCTATAGCCCTCAGGGAGCATGGACCCAGGGTCATTGAGGGTTGCAGAAGGTAGAAGGTCTGGCTTCTGTAATTGCTTCCCCGCTGAACATGGGCGTTGACTGGTCGGTCCATACTCCCAGTCTGCCTCTCTCTTTCCCTAGTAAGGTGTGCCTCTGGGGAAGCTGAGCTCCAGGACACATTGGTGGGGTCTTCACTCCAGGGAAGCCTGGCCAGCATCCTGGTGGCATCTGGAACCTGGTGATTGAAAAGAGAGTTAACATACGAAGCCAAACAATTTGTTGAGCAATCATGGATCCCAAGCTTGGAATAGTGGAGAGGAAGTGTTAGGGAGGTACTCACTGCAAACTCTAGTGTACTTCTGCTTTCAGGTAATTAATTTTTATTTCTACAAGAAATGTTATTACTTCATACCCATCAGCAGCTCTAACCCATCCACTGATGGCCAATTAAGAGGTTCCATTTTAGAAGTCATAGTGAGAAGCCACATTCTGTTTGATTATTCTGTCAGCCCTCCTTTGGCATCTTTTGATTGAACCAAGGCTTAGACTTCAAAGATTGCAGTAGGATGATTAGGAGAAGGATTGAAAAATATAGGCTTATGTTATTTGTATTTTAGGAAATAACTTCTTGAGTAATCATCCTAGTTTTTTTAAAAAAAATCATTTTATTGGCAGGGTGTGATGGTTTACAGGATGGTTGTTAATACAAGAGTAAAATTTCTCTTTTCCCTGTTATAGGTGTTTTCAAAACACTCTCCCTTAGGTCCTTCTCCACCATCATACACCAGGACCCCAAAGCTCTCTTCACTCCTTCCTTTCTGCTCCTTTCCCAGAGTTACTTGCTTTGGTTCAGTCATTCATGATTTAAGGAAGGAAATTTTCTTTGTTTATAAAAATGATCTGAACTTATTGAGGATAGAGGAGGTGTGCCTTAGTCAAAATGTTATTTCTCTTACACTGTATATCCATTTATATACCTCACCAATTTGATGAACAATAAAATAATGGAAGTGGTCTTAAAGTCAATTTCACTTTTAAAAAATTAGTAATTTTATAGATTATTTTTATGTGAGAAAGAGAGAATCACTGTTTTACTCTAGAATATAGTTTTCCTGGGGGTTGCACCCTGGGACCTTAGAGCTTCAGGCATATACCGAACAGTCTTCCAGTCCTGAAGACCCATTTTAAATGTGTATCACTATTGATATTTTAAGACTTTAGAACTTGTTTGTATTAGAGTTATTTTTAAAACCTGGGCTTTTTTTTTTTTTTTTGGCAAAGGCCTTTAGGGTATTATTTTACCACAATATCTGTGAATGACTTGTAGCTCTGCCTGTATACACTTCTGTCAATCACACATACACTAATATCGGCACTACTTTGTAAAACAAGCTTTATAATAAAAGAGATAATCACCACATTTTAATTGACAAGCATTTTATAATTAAAAAGCACAAGAAAAAGCAATGTAGTTGTGTATATATATATAGTATAGGTAAACATTTTGGGCTACTTTCATTAAGTTTATAATAATAGTACTTTATGCTCACTTCAAGTCTACCTTTAAATACAACACACATAAACACTATTATTATATTTCAGCAAATTGTTATTACTATATATTGTGGAAATAATAGAACTTTGTCGATAGAAGAGGATGTGGGGGAAAATATAATAAGAAAATGGTAGTCATGAAAATTATATGGTAATTTTCTATTCTACAAATTAATGAATACACAGTAATCAATACATTATAAATTTTAGGTATTAATATTTTGTATATTTTCCAAATATCTGATTTTCAAATAACCCCAGAAATATTTTGATATTTTACAAATACTGTCTGAGAACAACCAAAGCACAGAGTGTATATGAGCTTGGATACACCTGTGGTGAGAAAAATTAAATGTATTTCCTGTGGTTCAGTGAACAAGCTTTCTCTGCTTGTTAAAGCTGTTTATTTTTCTTTTCCTTTCAAATCTAAATAGCAGGCAGGCAAATCATTCCCCACACCAAACAGTGTAAATAATCTTATACTGTTTGATTCTCAAAGCTCTTAGTGAAAAGCTTAGGGAAGAGGCTGACATGTACAGCTCACCACACCCTATTTTCCACCTCTCTACCTCAGCAGTAATATTTTTTCCATAAACAAACATATAACTTGTGTTGGTTTTTCCTAAAGAATAATTCACTGAAGTCAATGTTACAGCTAGAGGCATTAACAGGTGTAGCTAGCTAAATTTCTTGCACTCACCCAGAGTCAAACCTTACAAAAAACTCCCCATTTTCTGGAAATACCCAGGTCTTATGTTTTATCTTTAATCCTACCATAATTTGGTTTAGATTTTTCCTTTTAAAATGGAATTACTCTCATCAGAGTCATAAAGGATTATTGTGTTGATAAATATGGTAAATATATTTCCAGTTGTTTTTTTTCCCCCTAGAAGTATTGGAGGAATGTCATTTATAGAATCCTATTGCATGCGTCTATATTTATATATCTGACCATCTATTTTAATTTATATTTCAAAATATAATTTGTTGAACATAATTTCTTAAATGTAAATTAAAATGTCATCTCACACATATCTTTAATAAGGCTTTATCCTTTGTCAGATACTATCTTCTGGAGCATCATTGCTTTGCCAAAATATAAAACATAATTAGGAAAGATGTTAGATTTCATTTTATTTTGCTATCTGTTTTTCATAAAATGTGCTGTCTTATTTTTATTCCATAAACAATTTAAAGAGTCAAAGAGGATCATACATTTTCCTTTTCCATAGGAAGGTGGTGCAGGACCATGGGAAGCTAAATATCATATTCTAAAATGAACATGTATTTAAAAATCATCATTGACTTGATGTTTAATAAATCATTTATAGAAGGACAGATGGTGGAGTTTCAGTTATAAGTAATGAAATAATGAAATACGAAAATCACCTAGTCTAATGATTTCTAGCCAGCAATTTGTATGGTCAAATTAAGTTGGAAAAAAGGAGATTTAATTCTTTAGATGAAATTATTGATATTTTTATTATCTCCTATGATCCTGCATATGTTTACATCTCTTAATTGGGTAGCACCCCTTAAACCGTGTCTCTTTTTTTTTCCCTCCAAGTCACTAACTGTAGTATTCTGAGACTGATTTTTACAAAGATTTGAAACTGGACACTGGTGTGAAAATTCATGTATGTTAAGAAATTCATATGAAATAGAGGCACTATTGAGTCAAAGCAAAAAAAGGTTTTTTAGGAAACATTTCTGGGGGTGAAAGTGGCTAAGACAGGGCTTTAAGAGAGATTTCAGAGAGCAATAATTGCCATAATACAGTTTCAGACTTAGTTCTCATAAGTAAGAATTTAGTTAAGCATATATAGTTTATTTCTTTAATACCAGTTTGGAAGTTAAGTAACAGAAAACTGGAAAATTTGCCTGCATGTTAGCATTTGTAATAGAGGTGGAAATATATTCTATACCAGTCGTAACCTTCGTAACCATGCATAACTTTAATCAGATATTTTTAGTCCTATTTCAGTTGTCTGCAGTGTTAACTATTTAAACTCAAAATACTCTGTTAGATTTCTTTTTAAATCAATAATCAGGTGACTCATATCTCTTAGTTCGTTTAGCTTATGCAGTTTCAGATGTGGAGAGTGAGCTGTCTTATCACCTGAATGTTTTTGTATTTTCTTCCTATCTGTTGCCTGTGTTTGTTTATCTATAATTTGCATTATTAGCATGCCATAATGGTTTATAATTTTTTCCGTCAGTCATTTAATTCTGAGGCAGGAAATTTCTTAGTGCTCCTGAGGACAACTACCACACTCGATATTTTCTTTTGTTAAGGGAAAGTTACAAAATAAAAAGTTTGGAAGAGAATCATGTGTCCTTTTAAAACTTTTATTCAAACCTTTCTGCAAAGCATTTGCCCATGTTTTCCTTTAAATATGAATAAAAAGAGCTAGGATTAATTTTAGTCATAAGTGATAAGCATGAAAATTCTTGAATTCATCATGCATTTTATATATTACTATGACTTATATTGCTTTGACAGTTATTAAAGATGATGCAGTTTTTTTTTTATTTGTGATTAACAGTTGATTACAAGATTGTATTCACAGTATATAGTTACACCCCCCACCAGACTTCTGTCTTTCCACCCTTCAACTATTCAAAGGTAACCATAGAAACAGTTTGCTTCCCCCCCCCCCCCCCCCCAGTTTGTGTGTACAAGTTCTCTAGATTTCACATATGGTTGAAACCACTTGGTAGTTGTCTTTTATCTTTTTACTTATTTTGCTAAGCATAATCATCTCCAGTTCCAAATGATGCAGTTCTTTGTGTACTGTTTAGAGTGTAGTGCTCTATCAGATTCTGCTTAGGACATCACAGGCAGGTTCTGTTGCTTTCATGCCTCAAGTTCCTCATCTGGAAAATGAATATACTAATTATCTTCTTATAGGACTATGACAGGGTTTTAAATAATTAAGACATATAAGACATTTGGGTCAGTATGTGGCACAGAGGTGGACTTCAATAATAGTGAGCTATTAAAGGATATTGATAGTGTGCAGAATTTTAGTAATATATATATTTGATGAAAAAAATATATAAATGAGATCATTGGAAATCCTGCCTCTCAGAAATTTATTACAGACGGACGGACGGACGGAAGGGAGGAAGGAAGGAAGGAAGGAAGACAGGCTACTTATTTTTTTAGGCATAAGGTTATTGTTTGACCTTCATACTTGTATGATTCTGCTGTTCCCACCAGCCATTTTTTCCTTTTTTAAATTTTTTCTTTTTAATAGAGGGTTTGAGACAGAGATAGAAAAAACACTGCTTCACTATTTGTGAAGTTCACCGTCACCCTAGCACCCCCCCCCAATCCCCAACACATGTTAGGACCAGGAACTTGAACCTGGATTACTGACATCTTGGAGTGTGTTCTTTCAGTGTTTTTCTATGCATTTATGTTTCACTTTAAAAACGGGTGATAGCATACATCTTAATTTGTAAACTCATCTTACTCATTTTAAAGTAATATGCAAAATTTCCATGTAATCTCATATCAGACTGTGTTATTTACAAACCTTTAGTGTGACAGTAAAACTGTAATTTATATATCTTATGCATTAGAGGTGAACATGAAAACCGTTTTTGTGCAATTTTTGTTAATTTACTCCTACTAACAGTACCTTAATTGGTGTAGTAATGACCACCATTTTACATATTTACCTATCTGTGATTAATTCTTTACGTTAAAGAAGATTTATTTTCCATATTAACTCAAGTCAAAGCAAATGGAAATTGATCCTCCTTTCAGATGTTAAGAAATGGCATGATTTTATAATACACAGAAAAATTCCTCCAATTTCTTCATTGCTTTCTATGAATATACTTTAATGTATATTTGAAGTTCTCCCAAAACAAGCATAGCACTAAAAATGCTAGCCAGTAGTGACATACAGAGTTAGTTACTACTTGACATTACTTGGCATAGTGACATTGATTCATATCTAATTTAACATGATTACAAAAGTTATTTTATTTGTTTATAAATTTGCATTATTAAGAATTTACATATTAAAAAGTAAGTTTAGGTATGCTTTAATATGTGCAAGATTATCTTAAATGTTCATATAATAGATACCTGCATTTACATACTACTTATAACAAAACTTCCTTTAATACATCTGCTCTCCTAGTGATATAAAATATAACTACATGTCACAACCCAGCCTTACGTCTTTTCTACATTACAGTTATCATAACTTTTTAAAGATTAAAGTGTTTAGATTTATTTTATCTGCTTCCTATACACTTTTAGGAGGATAGTTCCTGTAGTCATTAAATGTACTTAAATAATATATTTTAAAATATTTATTCTCTTTTGTTGCCCTTGTTTTATTGTTGTAGTTATTATTGATGTCATTGGATAGGACAGAGAGAAATGGAGAGAGGAGGGGAATACAGAGACGGGGAGAGAAAGAGACACCTGCAGACCTGCTTCACCTCTTGTGAAGTGACTCCCCTGCAGGTGGGGAACTGGGGGGCTCAAACCGGAATGCTTATGCCGGTCCTTGCGCTTTGTGCCACCTGTACTTAATTAAATAATATTTTTTATTGCAACAGAGAGTTGTATTAAATTTTTAATTGTTATTTTGTAGTTGATAAATGTTTAAAGAAAGAAAAAAGTGGGGGGGATGGTTACCAGGAACAGTAGCATTATCTTACAAATGCTGAGTCTTAGCAATAATGCTAGTAGCAGAGAAAAAAACAAAGCAACAAACAAAAAATGAAAAATAAGAATCCAACACATTACAAGGCATTTAGAAGTGGGCTAAGTCACAGGACATATTTGACACTGAACTGTACATTATTAAATTTTTCTTTCTTTTGTCCTGATAGAAATGGAGTGAAGTAGAAAGAAGAGAGAGAGAGAGAGAAAAGGGTAAAAAGCTTGTGAAGTTTCCCCTCTACAGATGGGAAAAGGTATTTGAACCTGGGTCCTTACCCATGGTAATGCCTGTGGTCTGCTGGTTACATCACCACCTGAACCCAAGACCTTAAGAGTAACTTTTTTTTTGTGTGGGGCAGATGTTAATCACTTATGGCATAGTCTTTGATACATAGGCACAAAGTCTTATCTCCACTTGAATGGTATCTGGGAGACAAAGTTTGATGTTATGGTTTTTTGTTTTTTTTTTGCCTCCGGGGTTATTGCTGGGGCTCAGTGCCTGCACTACAAATCCACTGCTCCTGGAGGCTATTTTTCCCATTTTTGTTGCCCTTGTTGTTGTGCTTGTTGTAGCTGTTATTGTTGTCATAGCTGTTGTTGTTGTTGGATAGGACAGAGAGAAATGGTGAGAGGAGGGAAAGACAGAGAGGAGGAGAGAAAGACAGACACCTGCAGACCTGCTAAGTGACCCCCTGCAGGTGAGGAGCCGCCAGCTCTAACCCGGATCCCTGTCTCTTGTGCTTTGCTCCATGTGCGCTTAACCTGCTGCGCTACTGCCCATTATGATTTTTTTTTCCTTATCCTTTAAAGGTAACTGTGCTAAATAACTATTTCCCTCTTTAGGCATCATATTATAATTGACTAAGCTGCAAGCTTTCAATAGATTTCATGGTTTAGCAGCATTTTGTAGGGTCTGGATTCTTCCCACATCTATTCTCCTTTCTACTTTGTGTTTTATTTATATTTTGGACAAACTACACTGATTTCCTTGCTTTCCTTGGAATTTGTTTAACTGATAGCCAGTTCAGAGTGGCTTTTGCAATATGTTTTCCCTTTGTCTTGACCTAGAAAGGCCTTTCCCGAGTTTTTTTTTTTGTGTGTGTGTGTGTGTGTGTGTGTGTGTGTGGTAGGCTCAAATCTCCCTAGCTATCAAAATTTCTTTTCCTAGAACAATATTATTTGAGACTGGCTACCGGTGTTAAACATTGATATCTGAAGTATGTGTTTGTTGTATTCTAAATCTTTGGATGTTTATACTATTTTTCTGTTCCATTAACTGTAAGCTGTAGGATGACACAGAGGTAGAATATGTAGATTAATTTCTGAAAATATGAACAATTTGAATGGATTCTAGTGAATCAGTTTAAATCAAATTCATGACATGATTTATGTATGCCCCCATTCAGTGGACAAATGCTTTTTTATTTCTTCTTTTTAAAAATATTTTTTATTATCTTTATTTATTTATTGAATAGAGACAGTCATAAATTGAGAGGAAGGGGAGACAGAGAGAGAGGGAGAGAGAGAGAGAGACCTGCAGCACTGCTCTACCACTTATGAAGCTTTTCCCCTGCAGGTGGGGATGGGGGTGGGGCTTGAACCTGGGTCCTTGTGCATTGTAACACATGTCTCAACCAGGTGCGCCACCACCCAACCCCCAACAAATGACTTTTTTCTTTCTTTTGCCTCCAGGATTATCACTGGGGCTCAGTGCTGGCACTATGAAGGGAACTGAAAACTGACGTACATATAACTCACATGGTAGTCGCAGGAGAGAGAGAGTGTCCCCAAAGGCCCACTCCCTTTAAAGCCAAAGGTCCTAGCTAAACCTGCAACCACTCCCATTTCTGGGTGGTGCCTTCTCTCCCTCAACATTCTTCCCTCTAGGAGCATGGACTCCACATTCACATTCTTTCTGGGATGTTGAAGGATGGAGTTTTGTACTTCTTTTTTTTTTTTTAATACTTTTTTTTTAATATTTATTTTATTTATTTTTTCCTTTTTGTTGCCCTTGTTTTATTGTTGTAGTTATTATTATTGTTGTTGTTGTTGGATAGGACAGAGAGAAATGGAGAGAGGGAAGGGAAGACAGAGAGGAGGAGAGAAAGATAGACACCTGCAGACCTGCTTCACCGCCTGTGAAGCGATTCCCCTGCAGGTGGGGAGCCGGGGTTCGAACCGGGATCCTTAGGCCGGTCTTTGTGCTTTGCGCCACCTGCGCTTAGCCCTCTGTACTACAGCCCGACTCCCGGAGTTTTGTACTTCTATAGTGGCTTCCTGCTGACATGTGGGCAGTTGCCTGGTTGATCCATACTCCTAGACAGACCTGTACTGTCCCTAGTATTTCCCTAGTAGTGTAGGACTCTGAAGAGATGAGGTCTCTGGACACTTCACCAGGTGGTCAGTTGTTCAGGGAGGTCAGGGTGGGGTCATGGTGGCATCTGGGACTTGACGGCTGAAAGGTGGCAAGGCATATAAACGTTTAATAAATAGGGGGCCAGAGTACAAGAGTAGGGTCAGTTAGAGCCAAGAAACTCAGGATGAGAGGTAGCTATGATACCTCTTTAGATATAAACATTTCTTAAGATATTAGAACTCTAACGATCTTTGCGCTATTGCCATAAAGGCAGGGTTGGATTGAGAAATATCTGGGATATGAGTACAGTGTGGGACTTGAGAACTGGCTCCCATATTGGGATAAAAGATATATTTATATATAACTAAGTGTACTACATCAATCTGACCTGGGGCCCATGCCTATTAATATTTACCAAGGAGCCTGTATGACATCTGCATCTCTGTCAATTTTTAGCTCATTCTGTGGTTGCAGCTGGGGCCATGGCTGTAGGTTGCAGGAATGTCTTTTCCTCAAGTGACAGAGACCCAGATTCCCTCCCGAGAATCTGGCAGTCTTAATGTTACTTACAGTGAGGACAAAGTTCTGAGAGGCCCATGATAGAATGGAGAGAAAGACATCCCTGAAGAAAGTGAGTGTGATGACAGAGAGACACCATGTAGGTCTGGCCCCATTGTCAATGACTTGGATTCTAGGTGGTGAAGTGGTCTGCCATTGGCTGAAACGGCCAAACCAAGGAAGCCTGTCTCTTGCCACCATCCAGTTTCTGTAGTCCATCCTCTATCTAATTATAAGACTTGCTTTTATTGATGTGGTAGATCACATTAGATGTTTTACATATTTTAAGCTAACCTTACATTCCTGAGATACAGTCCCTTTATTGTGCTATAGTATCTGGCTGATAAATTATTTTTCAGTATTTTAACACCCAAGATACCTTATTGTAACTATCAAATGAACACTGTAAAGACACTTGCACTTAACGTAGGCTCCCCTAAAACTTAGGTATTTCTTAAATAAAGGCTGGACACTGTAGATATACCAACTAGACTTAAGTCCAACAGGTTATGTAATTGGTTAATCGTCTACTGTATAGGCCTTCAAGGCCTCAACAATTGAGAGAAAGTTAGAACTGTTTCCTTTTTTTTTCCCCCACTCTATATGATAGGACAGAGAGAAATTGAGAGGGGATGGGAGACAGAGAGGGAAAAAGAAAGGTAGACACCTGCAAACCTGCTCCACCTCTCATGAAGTGCCCTCACTGCAGATGGGGAGCTGGGGACTCAAACCCAGATCCTTGTGCATGGTACTATTTGGCTTTCCTACTGCACCACCATCTGGCACCCCAAATGATTTCTTTATAAAAAGGTGATTATCATTTAATGTAGGTTTTACACTAAACAGAGTCATCTTGGTGTACAACTAAGTAACTGAATTCATATTTCCAACTAGGCTAGGGAAACAAAAGTTCTTATGTAGTCAGTGACATAAAATTCTTTGAATATTGTCAGAAAACTAAATAGTGGGTTTGGAGCTAGATAGAGGAATTATCCCAAACCAGTATATAGTGAGTGATACATGAGAATTTTGTTTCACTATTTGTGTTGTCCTAAAATTCTATTCAATTTGTATGTATTTGTATGTAATTAGAGTAAGATGAGTAAATATTTTGCTGAATATACACTAAGAGGAAGCATTTATGTGGCAGAAATAGTTTCCTTTTTTAAAATTTTATTTATTTATTCCCCTTTTGTTGCCCTTGTTGTTTTATTGTTGTAGTTATTATTGTTGTTGTCGTTGTTGGATAGGACAGAGAGAAATGGAGAGAGGAGGGGAAGACAGAGAGGAGGAGAGAAAGATAGACACCTGCAGACCTGCTTCACCGCCTGTGAAGCGACTCCCCTGCAGGTGGGGATCCGGGGTTCGAACCGGGATCCTTATGCCGGTCCTTGTGCTTTGCGCCACCTGCGCTTAACCCGCTGCGCTACAGCTTGACTCCCAGAAATAGTTTCTTTTAAAAAAATCTCTGTGCTCAACTGAGTCACTGTCATTTTATTTCTAAGAACAACCTTATGGGGAGTTAGGGAAGGAGTTATTGCTGTAGTGAGAAGCTGTAAAGTAATATTTTGCTGATTATGTTTTAAATTGCTTAAATGCTTAGAACAAATTGTCCAGTTTTGAACTCCATTAATAAGAAGAGAAGTTGAGAATTTGAAGTGGATTCCTGAGATAAGCACCTGTATAAATTGAGAGTTAAAAACAAATGAGGATGATGAAGAAAAGCCAAAGGATTGGATTGTTTAGACTTGAGACCACAGAGTGGAGAGTTAATAACAGTCATTAAGGATGAAGGGTTCTTACAAAAGAAAGATGACTAGCTGTTTCTCATCTCCAGTGAGTGCAGAAGAAGAGGATGGGATTCACCAAATATTTATTGAACATCTCCATTGAGTACAGAACAAGAGGATAGGAAGCATAAAAGCTTTGGACTAGAACTAAAGGATATCCTCAGTAGTTATTAAATTCCTTTGAGACTGTGAATTTGTTTTGTTTTTTAAGTCTTTAAAATAATATAGATTTTCACCTAATAATTATGTGAAAGATGTGTCAGTTTGGTTAAAAATTCTTTGCATTATGACTTGAGCTCTTGATCATAGTAATCTCAGTGAATAAAACACAGGCAGATTTTTGTAGACTTAGTAAACATTTAAGTTATTTATCACAGTGATGATTATAATTGTGTTGTTAATAATTTAGTGAAGTAGTAGAGGTAAAGCTATGGATATTAACATCTAGTAAGGAATAATGGAAGATGATGTTCCTATATGAATTGTATGAAGCATTAAATACTGTGACTATTGAAATATTATAAATACTTTTGATAAAACATAAATAATGTTAGAGGAAAACATTTTGAATTACAAAATGGTATGAATTTCCTTAAACATTCAACTTGAAAATTAGGCTCTAGAAGAATTTTTTCTTCTTGCAATTTTAGCATATTCATTGACAATTTAATTTTATTAGATTTCTGATTCTATTACTGATTGCAGCCAACATTTAATTATTGCAGCAAGGGTGGCAGGATAGCTACCCACTTTATCAAGTTGAAATATTTAATAGAAATATTACTTTATATATTACTGCTGGTCATTAAAAATAAAATTAAGATATGCTTATCATCTTTCCCTGTGAAGCAAGTCAGTTTTTAAGAACTGTTTCAATAAAGCAGTGCTTATCAAAGCAGCTATTGCATATGAGAGAAGGTCTAGGCCTTTATACCACAAGGGAAAATGTCTATGAAGTCTTTCCTTTGTTTGATTTTAATATTCATGCAAATTTTTTATTCTACATAAAATATGGTCTTTATTCGTTCATTGAACACCTACTATGGGTCAGACACTGTTTAATACCCGAGGGATATAGCAGTGAACAAAATACAGGATGACTCCTTCTCCTATGGAAATTGCATTCTAGTTTGATCAAATTAACCACAAAATAAATAATATGTCAAATAAAAAGTTTGTCAGATTAGTATAAGATTTATTTATATTGACATCAAAATATTCATTGTTTATACCGAGAAAACCCCTCACCCCATTAATCCTTGCTGCTCATTTTAGCTGTACTTTTAAGCTCTGATCTATTAGTGTTAGTAAATCAGCTTAAATTAAAGACAATTTATGCTAAGTGTTTACTTCAGCATCATAGAGACTATTGTTTTTTTCTTAAGCTTCATTGCATTGGGTTGATGTCTGGAGAAATAACATAATGACTATGCAGAAAGACTTTAATGCCCAAGGCTACAAGGCCCCAAATTCAATACCTTATACCACCACAAGTCAGAGCTAAATGTCCTGGAAAATCAAACCAAAAACAACACAGCATTGCGTTTTGCAGAGAAGAGATTCAGTCAGTTTCCTTTTTCTTTGCTTACTTAGCACATCCAGATAATCACTAATAAAATATATTCATAATCAAGTCAAAGTGGCAGATAAGTACAATATTTTCAGGCTGCGTTGATGGAAATTTTGATAAGTATATTTTTGATGACAAGCTAAGCCACTTGTGGTTTTTGATGGGATGAAAGGGTCATTGATCTTTTGGTCAGCCTTTGCTTTCCTCTGTGATAATCTTATAAAGAATCATTCAGGAAATAACAATGACAGATAATGCCATTATTTATAAAACTGATACAGTGATTTTCATCAAGTGTAAATTATTTGAACCTTGCAATCTACAAAATCAAATGTCTTTGTTTAATTTTCAAATTGCATTTTTTTGTTGCAGCATTCTGATCATGTCATAAATATGTTATACTCTTCTTAACTGTTTTATGAATCATGCCCAAACTTGTAAGAGTATTTAAGCAAGTCTAATTTATAAGTCTCAACAGTAGAGAGTGAGCATTGAATTTCAGTTGATTTACCTTTATTTGGTTTTTAACCTTTGTTCAAACATCATTTTTATTTAATGAATACGAATCCCTGGTCTAACACTTTCCTCCAGAGAAATGCAGCAGAGAAAAAATAAACTCATTCCTGTCTATTCATTCAAATTATGTAAAAGTACAATTAAGTGATACTTCTAGCACACACACAAAGACTGCTGTTTTGTTACACAAACCCATGAATAAAGAAAGTGCTAAATTCTGTGAGACAAGACATTATATTATATAAGGAAGATATAGTATTTAATTAACCTCTCTTCTCTATTAGTTACTGTTTACCATATAGACATAAATACATAGCAATCCCATGTTCTGCTTTTTATTTTTTTTTCCAAAGTAGAGCCAATCTGCAAAAGCAGGCTTCAAAAATTTTCTTTTGTTCCATTAGACAAGTGGTATGGGAGTGTCTTTTCTTGTTACAAATAGTTTAACATTTAATTTTATTATTTTAGTGATTTTGCTTGTTTTATAAAATCCACTTTAATAATTTAATTTAGAAATAATTTAGTGTCATAAACATTGCACAAGTAGTAAGAATAATTCTGCATTACCTTTTTAGTAGACTTTTTTCAAATGTTAATAACATTTTTCTCTTTTTTTATAAATATTTTTATTTACTTAATATTGGATAGAGACAGAGAGAAATTGATAGGGGTGGGGGAGATAGAGAGGGAAAGAAAGAAATACTACCCACAGCCCTGCTTCACCACTTGTGAAGCTTTTCCTCTACAGGTGTGGACTAGGGCCTTGAACCTGTGTCCTTGTGCACTATAATATATATGATTAACCAGGTGCACCACTGTCTGGCACCAACAAAATATCTTCATTTCAAAATATCTTCATTTAATATAATATTTTAGTTATTCTTAAATGTACTCTAAAATTGTCAAAGAGAAACAATTGTCTGGAACATATTAATGTCCTAAAAATAAAGAAAAATGTTATAACATATGAAAAAACAATATCTAAAGGTAGAAGTAGGCAATAAACATAGTAAGTTACTCAATGTTGTCATTAGCCAGTAAAATATTTCCCAGGTTCAAATTGACATATCTGTAGGAGATGAATAATTCCTGGTATTACTAGACTTTAACTTTGTTACGCTGCTAATGGGTTGTGAATTGGTACAAACTTTTAGTGAGATATCTAGTAATGTATACTTTGATTTATAACAATAAAACATTAGAATATAGTATCTTTTTATCATTAGTAAAATTGTTAGATAAAATGTCTTAAGTTATTTTTTTTAATTCCAGATTCATATTTATTAATCTGGTAAGATTTGAACATCACATTATTAAAAAATGTCTTTTTTAGAGTTGGGCGGTAGCACAGCGGTTTAAGCGCAGGTGGCGCAAAGCACAAGGACCTGCCTAAGAATCCCGGTTTGAGTCCCCAGCTCCCCACCTGCAGGGAGTCGCTTTACAAGCAATGAAGCAGGTCTGCAGGTGTCTTTCTCTCCCCCTCTCTGTCTTCCCCATCTCTCTCCCATTTCTCTCTGTCCTATTCAACAACCCCGACATCAAATAATAACAATAATAACTACAACAATAAAAGAAGGGCACCAAAAGGGAATAAATAAATATTAAAAAATTAAAAATGTCTTTTTTTCCAACCAAGTTTTTGAAAAAAATTTATTTATTTATAAAATGGAAATATTGACAAGACCATAGAATAAGAGGGTACAATTCCCACCACCAGAGCTTTGTATCCCTTCGAACCTCCCCTATAGCTTTCCTATTCTTTAGCCCTGTGGGAGTATGGACCCAGGATAATTATGAGGTGCAGAAGGTGGAAGGTCTGGCTTCTGTTAATTGCTTCCCAGCTGAACATGGGTGTTGGTAGGTTGATCCATACTTCCAGCCTGTCTCTCTCTTTCCCTATCCCACCAGGGTTTTTGCTAGGGTTGAGTGCTGTCACTAGGAGCCTTCAACTCTTGGAGGCCACTTTTCCCTCTATTTTACTTGATAGGACAGCGAGAAGTTAAGGGGAGAAAAGATAGAGGAAGAGATCCAGATAGACACCTGCAGACCTACTTTCACCACTTGTGAAGCATAAACCCCTGCAGGTGGGGAACTGGGGCTGGGACCCTGGTCCTTGTGCATGGTGATATGTATGTTTAACTGGGTGTGCCACTACTTGGCCCTCCTAGATGCTTTTTTATACAGTGGATCTCACTGATGTAACTACACACAAATACAAAAAACCAACAACATTAAACATATATGTCTGTGAGCATAGAAAACTAGAAAGATAATGATTGTGTTTAAGATTAAATTAAAATCATTAAAGAGTATAATTAGATATTTGATGGAAGGGAGTAATTAATTTTTATATATTTTTTCCATTTCTACAAGTTTGTATAATTGCATATATAATCATTAAATATAAATCATATTTTAATTTATATGTTTACAGTATTAAAATTCTAACATGTAGAATTTTAAACATGCTTTTAACTTGTGGGAGTTTACTATGAAACATTGAAAACCTTTGAAGTGTTTATTACTAAAATCTTTTAAGAGCGTTATGGATTTCTTTGGTAGTAATTTTGACTATTGGTAGTTTAGCCTGATGAAAGAAAGCTGGCTTATAAGACTACATACTTGCTTTTCAGATAGTAGTTTATAAGGACCCACAGAAACTGCTGATTCTAGCTTTACATCATGTGGGGCTGGCAATGATCCTGTTAATTTGATGTGGCTATGGATTACAGTGTTACTCATTTCCATTATGCACCACATAAAAATGTACATAATCTTTTTTTTTTAACAAAATGAATGCATTGAGTAACATGACAATAAACTATTGATTATACTCAAGGGATATTTTTTTTTAAATATTTTTGCAAAATTCCCTTCATGAAACTAATATTTCAGGAAAATTAACTTTTTATTTTTGGCTTGCCATGAGATACATAGAACTTTGAACCACATAACTTTATTTCATCTAACAATTTTAATAACTAATACTATGAAGGCATTCCAGGGACTGTTTTTTTTTTTTTTCTGTATTTTTAAAATGCTCAATATAGGTTCAGAGAGGTGACTAAGCATTTGAGCCTCTATCTTGCATATATGAGAAACTGGGCTTGATCCTCAGCACCACGCAAGTGCAACAAAGACAGAAATGAGTCAAACTTCATGGAAGGTGGAGCAATGCTTTGCAAGTTTTCTGGCTCCCCCCTCCACTCCCTTTATAAAATTTGGGCATGTGATTCACCAGTGTAGTATACAAATGAGATCCTGATTTGGATCGCTGATACATCACTAAAAAAGGTAATGAATTGCTTATTATGATAAGAAACATAAAAAACAAAATGCGGGAGTCGAGCGGTAGCACAGCAGGTAAAGTGCAGGTGGCGCTAAGCACAAGGACCAGTGTAAGGATCCCGGTTTGAGCCCCCAGCTCCCCACCTGCAGGGGAGTTGCTTCACAAGCGGTGAAGCAGGACTGCAGGTGTCTATCTTTCTCACCCCTTCGCTGTCTTCCCCTCCTCTCTCCAGTCTCTGTCCTATCCAACAACGATAACATCAATAACAGCAATAACTACAACAATACAACAACAAGGGCAACAAAAGGGAATAAAATAAACAAATATTAAAAAAAAACAAAATGCTTCCCAGTATAGTTATTGGTGAACCCATTCTAAGATATGGTTTTTATGATTGTGACAGAGTTTATATCATATTTTATCTGTGTCACTAACCATTTAGTTATTGAGGCAGAAGGTGGCGGGGGCGGGGGGTGGTGTGTTTCTAGATAGCTTTGGGGACTCAGTGCACTATGGTGGAGAAAGAAGTTGGTGGTTGTGGTGTGCACATAAGGGGATGAGAAGCTGTACACATTTAATAGCTGTCCTCTAAATTATAGCTCAACCAGTAAGGGGATTAAAGTTTTTATTTATCAACTTTTATGAGAGAGAGAGAACAAAAGCTCTGACTTAAGATGGTGCCATGGGCCGTAAGCATGCACATTCAGTGTTCTAATACACTGAACTGTTTTTCTGTTATCAAAGAGCTGTTTAGTCAGAGGGAAATTATTTAGGATTACTGAGGAAAAGAATAAGAACTCATCACTTAATATTATGCTTTCTGAAATAAGTCATCTTATAAGGAAAATCATATGTTAATTGATGATATATAATAGTATGTTTTAAATGTACAGTATACTATGTTTCATGTTTGTTTAGTGTGTAAAGTATACATATCTTTGATTTTTTTTAACTCAGATCTATACCTTTATGTACCTATATCTGTATCCTATGTCAGCAAGTGATGCAGGATTTCAGATTACTCAGAGAGACCTTAGTTATTTGTCTGAGACCCTGAGGTGTCTTCGGTGCACACACATCAAGAAGTCACAGAGAAGTATCCCTTTTAGGGTCTTTTTATTAGCAAATTTTACAATACATTAAGAATTCCCAAATTTCAAAGAGTTTGGTTTAGTCAGAAAGCAGAACAACAGGTGTAAGAGAAAACAGCTTGAGGGTATGAAGAGTGGGAAGAAATACACATTATAGCTCTCATGTTAGTATCTTTATGACTACTGTGCTTCAATAAGTTACTGATTTCCTTTCCCATATCAGGGCTCAAGAATCTACTTGGGGGCCTTTGCTTCTTGGATGCCTTTGCTCATTAACCTTGTCTATGTTTGAGGAATTTGCAAGTAGCTTACTGAGTACAGTCCTCTAGGTACTGAGTTAAACATTTAGTTTACATTAAGCCTCAACTCATCAAATATCTACTTTAATTGTTGTGCTACATTATCTGTTGTGCTAGATCTCCATCTAATATGAATAAAGCTGTTTGCTCATTCAGCTATTTGGTTCTCAGGTTGAAGGGTTCATAGCACCAAATTTATAATATACCTTCCTTATTAAATATTACTACTAATACTTAAAGTTTTAGAATTGATAATCACTGGTTGTTCTAGGGCATATCAATTATTTAATCAGTTCCGAACTTTTGAAATATCTGTCTGGTGTTTTAGAAAGCAGAAACAAAAATTATAAAAGGAGTTTAGACTATAATATATTGCTTCATGGATAATTATTAAGGGAAAACACAGCTGACATTTTCTGATTTATGCACACAATCAGAGATGGAGTCCAAGGACTGTGACATAATTATCTTCATGCTAACAATTTTTGTAAATCTCTTGACAGAATTTTAGCTAATTTTAAAATGCCTTCTGAAGATTAGCACTTAAAATTGTTGGGGAAAATAGCACAATTTATTAGCAGGGGTATAATTGTAAACCTTCTAAATACTCATTGTGAATATCATTTAGACAGTAACTCCTGCTTTAGCAGCTGCTATATAAGAAACCAGTTTATGGAGTCTTGAAACAACAGAGAGTGGAATCTAATTAAAGAGGATTACATGCCAAAGAAAAATTATTAAAAACAGACTAATAGACAATTGTTATGAATTTAGAAGTCTCTGCCAACTTCTCTTTTTGATACAAATTTATGTAACTGTCAAGTAACAGCCTGTTTCTTCAAAACTGAAAGCATATTAGAAACTTAAAAATGATTACATTTGTAAATTTTAACTTGATTTAAACTTAAATGGTTCTGTTAATCTTTTCTCACATAATTAAAACACACATATGTTTTTATGGACAAGTTTTCTCTTTTTTTTTTCTTAATACTGCTTTTGGGACTTTTTGCTTTATATCTGTTGAGTGCTAAACATTTCACAGCTATTTACCATATAGGGGATTCTTAGGCCAATTTTCTGTTTTAAGCAAAAGCTAGCACATCAGTTCAGGTGCTGTTATGGAAATTTATGTTAAGTTTATTTGCATGCACTTATTTCTAATGTGAATTTAAAATTTTTGATGCATTAAGAATTGTTACATTTCAGTACACTGGTCAACTAAAGTCCTGTTTGAATTGACACAAACTCCTCTCAGTGCTAGAGATCAGATCATATTCATGTCTGTGAGTATACATACATAGTGTCTAATTTTATAGCAGATACACTCTGTAGGTATTGTTATAGTACATCATGCATTGAATTACACATGTAAGTAGACATTTCTAGATTTTGATCAAATTAAACATATTAAAAATTAATTGCTACACATTAAGGTAATGTGTTTTCTATGTAATTAATAAATGCATGAACAAACACATTGTATTCAGCAAATGAGACATTTGGTTAGCATTCTTAAGGGGGTAATTTCATATAGTTTTCTATATGAAAAGCTTAACTAAAATTGCCCTTGAGATACAGAGATACACCAGCAAGAATGGTAAAGATAGCATTATTTGATGTTTCTCTTCATGCTGACTTTAAATATTTTCTTTTTTTTTTTTTGAATTTATTTATTCATAAAGAAAGATAAGAGAGAAAGAACCAGACTTCACTCTGGTACATGTGTTGCTGGGTATTGAACTTGGGACCTCATGGTTATAAATCCATTGTGCTACCTCCAAGACCACTCTAAATATTTTCTCATGTGCCAGCATGACCACTATTTTAGGAAGATTGCTAACTTCTTCAGAGAAAAATCTCCTCAAATACATAGGATTATTATAAATTTAAGGCCTCAAAATTATATCACATTTTTAAATGTGAGTTTAGCTTGAGATACAATAGAACAAATGTGTATCTGTGGTGTCCTAATTGTGCTAGGACAATTAGCTAATTTAGTAGACATACATTGATGTTAGTCAAAACTATTAGTACTTTGGACTTTGGAGGCATGGCTGTAAAATAGCATTAGCTGTATTTTGCTCGCCCTGATCAACTAGGAATAGCAAAGAAACTGGAACGCACATTCTATTCAAGTCCACTTGGGTCATTCTCAAGGTTAGACCATATGTTATGCCACAAAGGCAGTGTCAGCAAATTCAAGAGTATTGAAATCATACCAAGCATCTCCTCAGACCACAGTGGAATTAAATTAACACTTAACAGCAAACAAAAAAAAAGTTAGCAAAATTCCAAAAATATGGAAACTCAACAGTACACTACTTAACAACTACTGGTTCAAGAGAAAGTTAAAGAAAAAAATCAAAGTGATTCTACAATTAAAAAAAAAAAATGAAGACACGAACTATCAAAACATTTGGGATATAGCTAAAGCAGTACTTAACTTAGAAGGAAGCTCATAACCATACAAGTTCACATTAGTAAACACGAAAAAACTCAAATAAATAACATGACTGCACATCTTAAAGTCTTAGAAGAAGATGTACAAAGGAATCCTAAATCAGCCATAAAGACTGAAATAACTAAAATTAGGGCAGAAATAAATAACACTGAAAATAAGAGAACCATACAAAAGATCAATGAAACTAAATGTTGGTTCTTTGAAGGAGTGAACAAAATCTACAAATCCTTAGTCAGACTCACCAAATAAAAAAGGGAGAGGACTCATTTAAATAGGATTGTAAATGAAAGAGGAGATACCACAACAGACACCACAGAAATCCAAAATATCATGCGAGGCTTCTATGAACAAGTATATGCCACCAAACTGGAGAACCTGGAAGCAATGGATGAGTTCCTAGATATCTACAAATTTCCAAAATAAAACAAAGAGGAACTATAAAAAATGAACAGTCATATCACAGCCAAAGAAATTGAAGCAGTTATCAAAAACTTCCCCAAAGAAAAAAGTCCTGGACCAGATAGTTTTACAAATGAATTCTATTAAAATTTCAAGGAAGATATAATCTTGTACTTTTAAAAACTCTTTCAAAGGATTGAAGACACATGAATACTCCCTTCCAGCTTCTTCTTCTTCTTCTTTTTTTTTTTAATTGTTCAGTTTATTTATTTTGCCCTCTGGGATTTTCACCTGTGCAATTCTACCATGCCTACTGGATTCTCTTTGTTTTGTTTTCCTTTTAACTTTAGATAGAGACATAAAGGGAGAGAGAGAGAGGGAGAGGAAGAAGGAGAGAAGAAAAGAGAAAAACAACACAGAGCTGCTCCAATATTTGAGAAGTTTCACATAGTGGCTATCCATGGTGCTCTCCTGGCCAAAAAATCACACCCAGGTTCTAAAGCATAGCAGTGTGTGGCCTACCAGTTGAACTGCCTCCTGGTCCTGAGATGCTCATTTTAATTGGACAGAATATATAGTATGTGAATTATGGGTCAATAAACCTATTTTTTAACATGGTTTGTCTTGGTTTTGGTTTTTAACCAGAGCACTGCTCAGCTCTAGCTTATGTTGGTGCCAGGGACTGAGGAACTCTGGTTCCTCAAGCATGAGAGTTTACTGTGTAAACCACTATGGTGTTTTCCCCCTCTTCCTAACTATAACTTTCTTTTTTTTAAATTTTTTTTTTATTTAAGAAAGGATTAATTAACAAAACCATAGGGTAGGAGGGGTACAACTCCACACTTCTGCAACCCTCAATGACCCTGGGTCCATGCTCCCAGAGGGATAGAGAATGGGAAAGCTACCTTCTGCAACCCTCAGTGACCCTGGGTCCATGCTCCCAGAGGGATAGAGAATGGGAAAGCTATCAGGGGAGGGGGAGGGATATGGAGATTGGGTGGTGGGAATTGTGTGGAGTTGTATCCCTTCCAGCTTCTATGAAACCAGCATCATGCTGATACCAAAAGCAGATAGGTTTAGAACAATAAAAAAGACAACTACAGACCTATATTGTTGATGAATAGATGCTAAAATACTGAACAAAATTTTAGCCAATCATATATAGCAGTATATTAAAAAGGTTGTTCATCATGACCAAGTAGGGTTTATCTCAGGGATATAAGGTTGGTTTCATATATTGTAAATCCATCAGTGTGATCTACTACATCAGTGAAAGCAAAATCAAACACCACATGATTATCTCAATAGATGCAGAGAAAGCCTTTGACAAAATCCAGCATCCCTTTATGATCAAAATGCTACAAAAAATGGGAATAGAAAACTCCTTAAGATAGTGGACTACATATATACTTAACCTACAGACAACATCATACTCAACTGTGAAAAACTGGACCCATTCCCCCTCAGATCATGCACTAGACAGGGCTGTCCACTATCACCATTACTACTCAACATATGGAAGGTCTTTCTTTCCATTGCAGTCAGGCAGGAGCAAAGAATTAAAAGGATACAGATTTGAAGCGAAGTCAAACTTTCCCTATTTACAGATGATATGATTGTATACATAGAAAAAAACCTAAGAAGTCCAGCAGGAAGCTCTTGGAAATTATTAGGCAATATAGTAAGGTGTCAGGCTACAAAATTAACATACAAAAGTTTGTGGCATTTCTCTATGCAAACACTAAGGTAGCAGAAGTCCAGATATCAAACCTTTTTATGATAGCAACAAAAACAATAAAATATCTAGGCATAACCTAATAAAAGAAGTGAAAGACATATATAATGAAAACTGTGTTTCACTATTCAAGAAAATTAAAAAAGACACAAAGAAGTGGAAAGATAATCCATGTTCATGGGTTGAAAGAATTAACATCATCAAAATGAATATACAACCCAAAGCCATATATAAATTTAATGTAATCACCATCAATATACCACCCAATTTTTTTTAGGAGACTAGAACAATGCTACAAATGTTTATCTGCAACCAGAAAAGACCTAGAATTGCCAAAAACAATCTTCAGAAGATAGAACAGCACTGGAGGCATCACACTCCCAGATCTCAATTTGTATTAGAGGGCCATTGTAATCAGAACTGCCTGGTACTTGATCACAGACACACTGACCAGTGGAATACAATTGAGAGCCAGAAATAAGCCCTCAAGCCTAAGGAAGTATAATCTTTGACAAGGGTGCCCAGACTATTAAGTGGGGGCAAGGAGAGTCTCTTCAACAAGTGGTGTTGGAAAAATTCAGTGAAAACATGCAGAAGAATGAAACAACCACTATATTTTACCAAACAGAAAAGTAAATTCCAAATGGATCAAGGTCTTGCATGTTAGACCAGAAACTATCAAATACTTAGGGGAAAATATTGGCAAAACTCTTTTCTGTCTAAACTTTAAAGACATCTTCAATGATAGGAATCCAATTACAAAGAAAATTAAAGCAAAAGAAAAATGGGCTACATCAATTTTAAAAGCTTCTGTACAGCAAAAGAAACCACCATCCAAACAAAGAGACCCTTTACAGAATGGGAGATCTTTACATGCCATAGATCAGATAAGAGGCTATATAAATGGCTTACCCAACTCAGCAACAAAGAAACAAGTGGCCCCATCCAAAAATGGGGAGAGGCAATGAATAGAGTACTCACCACAGAAGAGATCCAAATGGCCAACAAACATATGAGAAATGCTCCAAGTCATTGATTGTCAGAGAAATGTAATAAAGACAACAATGAACACTTCACTCCTGTGAGAATGTCATGCATCAGGAAAGGTAGCAGCAACAAATGCTGGAGAGGATGTGGGGACAGAGGAACCCTCCTGCACTACTGGTGGGAATGTAAATTAGTCCAGCCCCTGTGATGAGCAGTCTAGAGAACTCTCAGAAGGCTACAAGTGGACCTAATTTATGACCATACAATTCCTCTCCTGGGGATATATCCTAAAGAACCAAACACACCCAACTAAAAAGATTTGTGTATACCTATGTTCATAGCAGCACAATCTGTAATAGCCAAAACCTGGAAGCAACCTAGGTGTCCAACAACAGGTGAGTTTGCGAGTAAGTTGTGTTATATATACAGAATGGAATACTGATCAGCTATTTAAAATGGTGAATTCACTTTCTTCACCCCCTCATGGATGGAAATTGATGGCATAATTTTAGGTGAGATAAGTCAGAAAGAGAAGAATGAATATGGGATGACCTCACTCTTAGACAGAAGCTGGAAAACAAGAATTGGAAGGAAAACACAAAGAAGAACTTGGACTAGGTTTGGTGTAAGGCACCCAAGTAAAGGACTCTTGGGTGGGTGGGGGATTTATGTCCTGGAAGATGATGGTAGAGGGGGTTGAATTGCTGTGTGGAGAAGTAAGAAACTTTAGGATGTACAAACTATTGTATTTTACTGTAGACTGTAATCTACACTAATCCCCCAGTAAAGAAATTAAAAAAATAACTATTAGTAGTATCATTGAGGCTCTATATACAAAGGCAAATACATGCTATTGGATCATGTGGTTTGACAGTCATCTAAATATTAGTTACTGCTGGAATCAGACCTTCTGTATGATAGCAAATTAAACAGATTATGAATTACTTTCTGTAACAAGATGAATAAATTATTCTTTTTTTTCACATGAACACTGTCTAAATAATTCATAAAGTTGTAAAAATGATTATTTGTCTTTGGGAAAGTTGCTTTTCTTGGAATTATTGGGTTTTTCCTGTTTGCGCCATCTAGTATAATGATATGGAAAATACCAGAATAAGAAACCAGTGTTAAAAAAAAAAGTACTAATCTGGGGGCAGGGTGTTAGTGTAGCGGGTTAAGGGTACATGGTGCAAAGCTTAAGGACAGACTGGCATAAGGATCCCCACCTGCAGGGCGGTGGGGGTGCCAGGGGGAGGTCATTTCACCAGAGGTGATGCAGGTCTGCAGGTGTCTTTCTTCCACCTGCTTCCCCTCCTCTCTTGTTTTCTCTCTGTTGTTATCTAACAACACCACCAATGGCAACAATAACAACAATAATAACAAGGGCAACAAAAATGAGAAAAAAAATGGCCACCAGGAGCAGTGGATTCCTAGTGCAGCCACTGAGCCCCAATGATAACCCTGGAGGCAAAAAAAAAAAAAGTACTAATCTGGGGCAGGGATATAAGCATAATGGTTATGCAAAGTGACTCTTATGCCTGAGGCTAGGATGTCCCAGGTTTAGTGGGTGCATCACAATAAAACAGAACTGATCAGTGCTCTGGTAAAAAAAAAAAAAAAAAAAAAAAAAAGGTCTGGAAAAAGTACTAAACTTGAACTTGATTAAACTGTTGAGTTCTCCAGATATAGGAATTAAAGATCAGTAGTTAAGATTCTACAATAGAATTATTTTTTATGTTTGTTCTTGCTTACCTTGAGAAAGTTCCATAATATTTGTACATTGAATGAGTTAATGTTTGAAATTATTTCACTGTAAATATAAAATAGAGATTGATTTAGACTGTGAATCTGGAAATCAGATTTGAATGGTGCTTTTTTGTTTAGATTTTACCATAGTCATTGATACTGTCATATTATGAGGGTTCTGCTTGCTGACTGAGATATTAAGCAGTTTCCTAAGAACACTTAAACAACTAAATTGCAAAAATGGAACTAAAAAAAATTTCCTGTCTCCACAGTCTGCTTCTGCATTGTATTACATTTCACTATGACTCATATAACTTTCTCCTAGACAAGGTCTGATTGTAAACTGGCCACTATTAGTGAAATAACATTAGTTAAATATGATTATATCTTAATGGTCCCTGAAAGGATTAGACTAGTTAAGACATACCAAAGGGAAAAGCAATTATCTATTGAAATATGACTCTCTTGATTAGAGCTAGAAATTATATAATTGGAATGTTCATCTGGAGTTTAAAAATCTGAGTATCCAAGTTTTCTTTCTTGGTTTTTGAGGAATTTCAGTAGGAAGTTCTTTAATTTTGAGTGGCAACATTAAAATACAACAATTTCACCAAATTGATTCATTCTTCAGTGGAATTTACACCGTAGCTATATGAAAAACATGCACGCATTTACAATATCTTTTTTTTTTTTTATCTTTCCCTGATTTTCCTTAGTGCTTGAACATATCCTTTGAGGCAAACAATATTAAATCACACTAGAGCTATAGTAGTAAAAATAGACTGAGATATTTTACTTCAATTCCTCACATTTTAAAATGTGAATTTATGATTGTTTTCATAGTCTGTGACCTCCTTGGTATTAATTCCCTAAGCATCCTTTGGAATACAGTATTCTGTAGCCTTTTAGCCATCTGAGATTTGTAATGATCATTAACACATGACTAATATATGGTAATGATGTTCCCACTAGACATGAGAGAAACTTTCATGATAGTAATTAGTTACTAAATTGAAATTATATTTTTTGAAACTAAAGAGGACATTTTAGATCTTGATATCCCTGGTGACGAGCATAGTATCTGGCATTTTTTTGATTCCAAATAGCGAATGAATGAATATAAAAAGTTGTTTTCCCCTAATTTGGCACTGGACTGATCTTTGTGTCACTGATAATTTGAATACTTGAATTTAATTGTCATTATCAAATAGCAATAGATAACCCCTGCTATTCAAGGTATCTGGGCAACTGATTATCTTTGTAACTTGTACTTAGAGTTCATTGCAAGACAATTCATCTTGACATTTAAGTTTATTGGACACAGGAAGTCAGCCAATAATGAGATTTAGGGCATCCATTGACTCTCTAAAATTGTAACTGGAACATTGTATATTATGTGTATTTGTATTTTCTGTGTGAATACATACTTTTGTTGTTGTTGTCACTGGGTCTTCACCACTCCAGGTTCAATTCCTCCAACAGACAGAGAGACAAAGAGAAACAGATCACAACACCAAAGCTTGCTTTAGTATGGTGGGGGTTGGGCTTAATGATTAAACAAGAGCACCATCCAAATAAGCAGTCTGACTAGTTTGCATGTTTGCTTCTTTCCTCTTCCCTTCCTCCTCCCCCACCTCCCAGATCACCTTATGGGGAGTTAATGGTTTATACACTTGTTGACACAAGGCTATAATTTCTCATCTCCACAAGTTACAGGTGCCTGCATAACACATTTCACCTGCAACTTGGGTCCTTTTCCATCATGAAGTACATGGCTCCCAAGGTCCTTTTCACCCACTCTTTTCATGTCTTCCCCAGAGCCCTTTGGGGAATGAATTATTATTTTTCTAGATTAAAACTTAAAAAATATTTTTGATAGGACAGAGAATTTGAGAGGGTTGGGGGAGAGGGAAGGAGAGAGAGGGAGAGGGAGAGGGGAGGGGAAGAGAGAGAGAGAGACTGAGAGACTGACTTTCCTCAAGCATTTGGGGACTGGGAACCTGAACCCAGGTTCTTGTGCTTGTTAATGTGCCTGCATAACTGAATGTACTAGCTCATTTTCCTGGATCCTTATATGAATCTTATCAAAAAAAGGGTTTGTAAGTTTTAAGCTAAACATTTTCCCCATCAGTATTATATTTGGTTTTCTTTTATTTACTCATAAGAGTCACTTGGAAAACATGAAAAATTAGATTTCTCTATCTCACTCAGTAAAATCTGATCCATTAGAATTGTGCTATGAGTTTCATGGATATGTTTATCTTACTTACCCATTCTTTATCTCCTCTCCTAAGATTGAAAGCTTTACCAATATGAAGATCTTAAGTAATTTTTTTATACTTTTTTTCTCATTCATTTATGCCAATAGCCATAGAACACAAGATTTAGATTTCACTTAGATGAAACTTGGCAAGCAATGTACACAAGGACAACTATCTAGTAGGCAATAATGATAAAGCATGATTCTAGAACTGATAATGTCAGCTTGGCTTAGCATTTATCTATTTATTTTGCCTTAATCTGAATAATTTGAACTTGTCGAGAAAATATATGCATGTACACTCATAGACACTGTTACAGGAGAATTATTTCCTCTCCTTTATAATACCTCAAGTGTGATCACGTTGGGGGTTTTGCATTATTACCTTCTATCTTTGTTGTTTATTATAAACCTTAATGTAAAAATTCAAAATATTTTTTTTGGAGTTGATGTTTGAATTATTAACTTGAGCATCTGTGACTTAACTGTTTTGAGACCCAAGTTCTAGGAGATATACTTACTTTTCAGGTCACTCAATAATATGGAATTGGGTTTTTTCACTTATTAAAACTAATCTTCGAATTTATTAAATGTAGGCTAATATACAGACTTCAGATTCAACATATTAAGTTCTAGGCACTGTAATAAGTTGATAAACAATCTTCTCTTTTATGTCACTCAGTGTTAATCACATAAGTTATTTTATTGATATTTAATAATATAAATTGAAACTGTATTTTGTTTTTTTTCCATAGCTATCTAGTACCTGACTTATAATTTGTCAGGTACTATCTAGTACCTGACAAATAATAACATTCTATTGAATGTTATTATTTGCTGTAGTTTAAGCAAAGCTATCTCAATAATGTTATTTAAATTTCTCCGCATTCAGTGATCTCATGTCTTACTTTGCTTCCACATTTGTTGGTATTCAACTCATTTGTTTTATTGTTTTATTATATTTTTATACAGTTCTTAACATAGATGAGATATAAAACACTATAAAATCTATCGCAGTTGAAACTCTAGACCTTCCCTCTACCCATGGGGATTTATTTGGCAGGAGGCCACCAAAACCAGTTCTTTTTGATGCTTAGTTTCTAGTTTCTACTTTAATTGCTGCCAAAATCTGAGCACTTGGGAATTTAATTGCTCATTATATTTGTCACGGTAGTGTCACAGCCCCAAATAAAGACTGTTGCATACAAAATATTTGAGTATATTCATTTGTTTGATACGTGTATATTAGATTCCTTGTTTTTCTACAAGGTAAAGTTTTGCATATGTAGATAGAAATAAGACAGTATTCTACAAAGATTTACCCCCACCCTTTACTATTCCATCTAATTCAGTATCTAAAGTTAACAACAGACACCTACTGTGGAAATCTCTACAGACTTTTACTATATTGACTTTATCTAGCTTATTTCTGATGCAGTCTGTCTCTATGAAGGATTTGAGTCTGTCTGTGAGGCCAGACTACTTGGTTTTAAATCCCTGCTTTATGTCTTACCAGCTATATCATCTTTCAAATTACATTATCTCCATGTGTGTGTGTGTTTTCTCATTTGTAAACTGTGAGTACCTGTGTTTTTTTTTCAGGCTGGTTATATAAATATGATAGGAAAATGGCTAACATAGAGTACATCCTCAGTGTTAGCTAGTTTGCTATATAGTTGGTTCTTTGTTGTTGTATGACAAAAGAAACCAAAACAAACTATAATGTTTATCAGGATTGTTCAAATAGATTTCCAGCTTGCTACTTAATATTTAGTATAAATTTATCTTTTAAATGGGATGAATAATAATTTATTACCTTTAGTGTCCTGTGTGTTCTATTTTTCCCATGATGTCTTAAGTTAGTAGACTTACTTCTTGTTTCAATGTTTTATTGCTACTCACTGATTCACTGATGTTTCTCGTTCTTATGCTTGCTATGATGAGAAGTAGGTAGTTTGTTCTGTCATCTCACCTGCAGTCCATTTTCCTATTTGTTTATCCTTTGTTGGGGCTGGGTGGTGGCACAACTGGTAGAGTACATGTTTCAGTGTGCAATGAACTGGGCTCAACCCTCTACCCCTAACCTGCATGGGGGAAGCTTCCTATTTCCTTTCCTACCTCCTTCTTCACTTTAACTTTCTCTCTCTATCCAAAAAAAATTAACAAAAACATTGGCTTATCTTTAGCTTTTAAAAAATATTTTATTTATTAATGAGGAAGGAGGAAAGAGAGAAAGAACCAGACATCACTCTGGTACATGTGCTGCCAGGGATTGAACTCAGGACCTCATGCTTGAGAGTCCAGTGCTTTATCCACTGCATGTTTCCTATAACAATGTGGATCTTGGAGCCAGTGCCTTAACATAAAACAATCATTTAGAATTTCAAATACAGTGAATTTTTTAATTTTGTTTAACTTGGTTGGTATTTTCTTAAAAATCAACCAAACCAAAATATCCAGTCAAGTGGCAAATTTATTTCTGCCAAATTACTTTCACTTAGCAGAATACGTATATAAGTACACATTTTCCATTTATTTGCAAACGTGCACAAAGTATTCATACACATACATACTGAGTATGTACACAGTACTGGAGATTTATCAAAAACATAGCCCTAGCAATTAATTAGAAATATTTTTAGTACATCTGATATAAACTGTCTCTGGAAGCATCAAATTAATTAGAGGTTATATATATATATATATATATATATATATATATATATATAACTTTGGAGTTTGTCAAGTTTGAAAAAGTTTATGAAACCTTTTTGCATTTTAAGATCTAATTATAAGACTCAGTTGTGATTCACTAAAATTAGTAGCTTTGGGCTTATGAAAAAACCTAATTGTAAAGTATGATTATATGATAAAAGAGAACATACACATAGTTTTCTATTAAACTTAAATTGGAGAATAAGAAAGAAGTGGGTCTATAAGTAGAAACCCTCAATTTTTGTATTATCAGTAACATCGGTAATAGAAGTCATGTATCAATACTTTTGTTTCAGGTGTAAAGAAATTTGAGTTAGATGGTAAATTTGTTGATGGATAAACACAGTGGATTTTTTTTTTTTTTTTTTAACAAAGAGAGCTAAGTCAGGACAAGATAGGACAGAGATATGTGGATACTTACAGCATTGTCCCACCATTCCTGAAGCTTCCTCTCCTGCAGGTTGGGAAGCAGGGAATTGAACCTGGATACCCACACATGATAACTGTGTGGCTCTACCAGCTGCATCACCACTTGCTCATTATTTTCATTTTAAAATTTTTTATTAATTGATCAGTTTATTTTCATGAGAGAGAAAGAGAGTAACCTCTTGGGTTCTCAGCCATGAGAGTTTGATGAGAGATTAGAACCACTTATACTGAGAAATAAGCCCAGAAAAATGCATATTGTTTACTTAAATTATGTACAAAAATATTAATAGCAATACTACTCAAAAATAGTCCAAAACTGGAAACATGTCAAATATAGAAGATGAAATATACAAATTGAGCCCCCCCCCTTCCAGGTCTGTCCCACTAGGGAAAGAGAGAGACAGGCAGGGAGGGAGTATGGATTGACCTGCCAACACCCATGTTCAGCAGGGAAGCAATTACAGAAGCCAGACCTTCAACCTTCTGCACCTCACAATGATCTTGGGTCCATGCTCCCAGAGGGATAGATAGGGAAGCTATCAAAAAAGGGGCTTGGATATGGAGCTCTGGGGGTGGGCATTGTGTGGAAATGTACCCCTCTTATCCTATAGTCTTGTCAATATTTCCATCTTATAAATAAAAATTAAAAAAATACCTAATGAAATAAAAAAAATGCATGACTAGTCCTAAAAAAAAATAAATATACAAATTGTGATGTGCTAGTAATGAAAAACTACTACGTAATGAGAATGAACAAACTGTAGCTTCATGGAGCTACATGTTTGCATCTCATGGACACTGTACTGAGCAAAGTGTTACACAAAAGAGCATGTAAAAATAGTCAACTTAGATGAAGTTAAAGAACAGCTAAAGTTATCATGAATACTGTGTAAGTGGAAACAGTGAATCTGGAGAGATAATGCTAGTGACAACTCACCAACTCTCATGCCTGAGAATCCAGAGGTCCCAGGTTTAATTCCTCAGCACCTCCATATGCCAGAATCTAAGCAGTCTTTTTAGTCTCTTTTCCCTCCTGAAAACAAACAAATTAATTAATATCTCTGGCTATTGGTGGTTCTGGGAATGGAAACTGGCCTATCTCATGAGGTCCTATATGCTACCAATGACTTTCTTCCCTGTTCATGATGTTCAGTTTTTGAACTGTGTAACAGTGACACTTTGATTTGAAGACAGAGAATGGGGGAGAGAGAGAATGTAAGAGAGACAGAGAAAGGAGGTTCTCCCTTTGTGCTATCCATGATGTTCCCATGTGGTGTTGGATCTTGAACTTAGGGCAATAAAGTACTTATTCTGCCAGGTGAACTACTTCTTAACTGTGAAGGATTTCATTGTAAAAATGTGTAACTAGGTATTAAAGAGGATCTAAATCTTAATTTGACTGACTTAAAAAAATAAAGGTAAAAATAGTAGTGTACAAAAAGGTCTTAAATTAATTCATTTTTACGTATGGAAATTAATTCTGTACTTGATGTATAGCAGACCTGCCTACACTTAAACATAGAAAGAACACACAAATATCTCACTTTTTTATTTATCATTTCTGTTTGTCACATAACTAAAACACAAGTCCAATTACTTTGAACTTGGGGCCTTTTGTAACTCAGGCATGAAGGTTTTCATGTGTAACCATAATGTTGTCTCCCCAGCTCTGTTAAATTTAATAGTATATATTGTGCTCTCAAAACCTATTAGGATCATATGAGATTTTTCTCCCCTCATTTCTTCTTTCTTGGCCAACTTTATCAGATAGAAAGACAGACAGAGATAGAGACACAGAAAGACACCACAGCACACAGCACAAAAGCTTCCTTCAGTGCAGTGGGGCTATGCTCAAACCTGGGTTTTGCTTATGACAGAGGAAGCACACTGTACATGTGAATTATCTTGCAGAACGTAGATTCTCAGCATTACATAAAATAATATAGCTAAGATTAAACTAAGAATAAAATTTTACAAAATGCAGTACATTGGTGATAAGATCCTGATATACTGTTCTATAGCTTCAAGAATTAGAATTATCAGTTTATAGATACATAAAACATAGAAGGTTTTAAATGTTTTTATAATTGTTTTTTAATAGAAAATTTTAGTTTTCAGTTAATGGAATGTTAATGGGGAGAGTATAAGTCCTAGCAAAGGATGACAGAAGACCTAGTGGGGGCTGTATTGTATGGAAAACTAAGAATGTTATGTTTGTACAAACTATAGTATTTAATGTCGAATGTAAAACATTAATCCCCCAATAAAGGAAAAATAAATTTGAAAAAAGAAAAGTTTAATTTCCATTTAATGGAACGCTATCATGATGTGTCTGGGGTCTATATTTACATAATAGTAATTGCTAAGATTTTTACAATTAGACATTCCATGCTATAGTTTCAGTAGTAGTTTAATTTCTTGTTTCAATTTAAATTGACTTTTAATGCTTGAGATGATTTCAGAGAACTATTTTTATCTCTCAAAACTCTAGAAGTTGTACTACTTGTGTATAATATTCATTTCTTCTATTTACTTAATTTTGAAAAATTGATAAAAAGACTTTTGTGACAGCTGTATCATAAGGCAGTTTTATTTTGTTACTGTTGAATTCACACTGTCAATTTAAATGAATCCTACCCAATTAAAGTAGTATGCATATTTTTCATGAGTCCATAATCAATATAATCAATTATATTTTTTAATAATTGCATAGATAAAATTTTTTCACAGAGTGCTGGAGGATTAATCCATTTCTTAATATGTTACAGAATTGCGAGAAGCTGGAGAATAATTTTGATGACATCAAGCACACAACTCTTGGTGAGCGAGGAGCTCTCCGAGAAGCAATGAGGTAAGTCTGGGTCACCATAGCAACAGTCACAGATGTGGTAAAGAAAAAGTCATTCTTCATTATTGGGGGAACAAATGAGTTCATTGCCACCATTCAGCTCTGTTCTCTAAGGTATTAATTTGTCAGTGGAGAGACTTCCCTTGAGGCTGTACTTTGGTTTTGAAGCTGCATAAATGTTAAGCCTCAGTGCACAGTAAAAAATGTAAATGTTTAATTTGTTACTTAAAATGCTTAAGGGGTGTCTTGTTTTATATTTATACTAAACTGTGTGATTGAATGGAAACATTGTTCATCTAAACTCTGCCAGTGTATATGTAAAAATAAACATTACGATGTTGGTTTGACTGAGTAGTATTTCCTCCTAATTAATATTTAATTAAAAAAGAGGTATTTAAAATTTCATATTCTATTATATTTTATAGGATTGTATCATAGTGTTTTTAAATTGATTTACATTTTTACACTACTGTAAAGCACACAGATGAATTTTTTCAGATACTGTGGTATATGATAACCCTGGCGTTATTTTTTCAAAATTTATAACATTCATATTTCTGATCATTTTTCTGAAATCTCTCTAAACTTGAAGCCTTTTAATAACTTAGATGGAAGCTCCTTTAAGTCTTTCCCATCAGAAT
Source organism: Erinaceus europaeus (assembly GCF_950295315.1). Taxonomy (NCBI): domain Eukaryota; kingdom Metazoa; phylum Chordata; class Mammalia; order Eulipotyphla; family Erinaceidae; genus Erinaceus; species Erinaceus europaeus. The sequence continues at coordinate 80,455,904 of NC_080172.1, read as the reverse complement.
CAAGGGAGGCTTTTTACTAGACATTAAAAATGTCTCAAGAATAAAAATCATCATTATAATAGCTGGTACAAAACAACTACTGATGATAATCTTAAAAGTTCTGACTTTAAGTCTTCTAGTGGGATGATTTCCAGTATCTTTGCACAGAAATAGTGTATTTACTCTTAGAACCTAAAATAGATTTTTAAGTTATATTTTCTTCTATCAATAATATGTAAGGGTCTTAAAATAAGGCATTTTTTAAGTAAAAGAAAAATACACCCACGATGTTTTCTGAAAGACAGTCTGGATAAATTTTTGTTATTGCTAGAACACAGTTACCATATACTTTAGTTTAGAAGCTGCTTTCATTTAGCAACCTTCCTTTTACCATGCAAGCAGCAGGGGAAAGTAATTAAATTTAATAGAAGCTGCCCTCATTTTGAAGCCACTTCTATTTAAAACCACAGGGGGAGGTAATTAAATTTAATGGAAACAGTAGCTTCTACACAAAGATACATGGTACTTCTGTATAGATTATTATGATGTCACAAAAAAGAGGAATAATATATTACTATTTCTGAGAAATTACCAGCTGGAGCAAGTGAGCCTATTTTATTGTTAATGTCTTCACTAATAATAAAAAAAAGAAAACAGACTACATAACAGAGTGTGTATCATGCATTTCTACAGAATGAAGTCAGATGTTCTCAGAAAGTTAGTTATTGCAAATAGTTAACATATAAAAACAAGATGTTAAATATATAGTGGGGGAAGACCAATACAGAAATTGCAAATGAACTTCCTGTTTTCAGTGTAGACTTCATTAACTCTCTCAAGCAAATACTGTTATAAATTGGACAAATTATTATGAACATGCTTATTGAAATTAATTTGACTTTATTTAGTATAAACCCCAATATTTATTTTTAAAACTATAACCATTCTCTGAAATCTTATATCTATTCAGTTTGAAGTAAACACATAGGTACACAGAAAATAAAAGAGAGTGCTTGTTCTGAAGCTTTTAAAAAATTTTATTAGTGATTTATACCGGTTTATAAAATTATAAGATAAAGATAATAAGGCTATGATCAGGGGTATAATTCCACACTGTTACCCCATTAGAGTTCTGTATCCCCATTCCCTCCATTGGAAGCTACATTAGTTCTTCCAAAGTTGCAGATATTGGTTAACCATTATTTCAACAACTATCTGTCTCTATTTGTATATATTTGCTCTTTTTTTTTTTTAGTGGTCCTGCCTTCTCTTCCTTTCTGAGTCACATCTATACCTATTACTACTCCCAAATGTCTTTCTTATTTCTTCTTATTATTATTACCATTTTACCTCCAAGGTTATTGCTGGGGCTTGGTGCTGGGGCTAGAAATCCACTGGTCTTGGTGGGTTTTGTTTGTTTGTTTGTTTTGGATAGAACAGAAAGAAATTGAGAGAGGAGGAGAAGATAGAGAGGAGGAAAGATAGACACTTAAAGAAAGACCTGCTTTGCTGCTTGTGTAGCATCCCCCTGTAGTTGGGGAGTGGGGGTTCTAACCTGGATCCTTGCATATTATGTGCGAGTTACCTGGGTGTGCCACTTCCTGGCCCATCCTTTTTTTTTTTTTTTCTTCTCTCTCCAGGTCCTGATGTAGTTCAGAACCCTTTGGTCGTCTTTCCGCTGTTATTTCTCCCGCACTGAGAGTATGGATCAAAAATCTTTTGTCGGGGGGGGGGGGGTTGCAGAAGGTGGGGGTTCTGCCTTCTGTAATTACTTTTCTGATGGACATGTTCATTGGTAGGTTGATTCATACACCTAGTCTGTTTCTGTTTTTCCACAGTAGGGTAAGGCTCTGGAGGGGTGAAGTTCTGGGACACATTGATGAGGTCATCTGCCCAGGGAAGTCAGTATGGTATCATGACAGTATCTGCAAGTTGGTGACTGAAAGGCAGTAAGGTATAAAGCAGGACAAAATGATTAATGAACAGGAACCACAAAGTGAGTGAGAATAGAGCAGATGAGAAAAGGATCTTATGTTGGAAAGAAGTGAGGAAGTCTATTTTTGGTATGTTCCCAGGGGGCCCATAACTTTCATAGTTTTTGCTTGAGTTTGATAGCTAACATGGAGGTGGAAAAAAAATTGTTTGGGGAATTTGTATCAGAGTTTAGAATAGGACTAGAAAGCTAGAAATGGGCAGAGATTAGCCCCCAAACTTGAAGAAAATCGCTGAATAAAATTACCTTTTTGCCCCATCAACATGACTCAAGGCTTATATATATTAATATTTAGTGAAATCTGAGTCCCCATTGGTCTGAGCTTGCAGTTAGTTCATGGTCATAGCTGGGAACATGCTAAGCTCCGTTCATTTCTAAACCAGTCTTCTTCAAGTGGCAGGGAAGAATCCAGCCTCTCTTTGGAGACTGGAGCAGTCCCTGCCATTGCTTCTTTATAAGGATGACAAGTTCCTTGAGGGACCCACTTGAGGGCTTATGCTGATGTTCCTGATGGAAGTGATCAGTGATGGTGGAGAGGATAAAGTCAAGAGAATGACTCACTTAATTCTGGTCTTTTGGTCAATACCAGACCACCCCATCATCTGAGATCCTACTTAGGAACCCTTGGCCACAAAAATATGAAGGCCATATTAACTGGTGTGAGGTGGTATTTTAATGTGGTTTTCACTTGCATTTCACTAGTGATGAGTGAATTGGAGCATTTCTACATGTCTGTGGGTCATGTGTACCTTTTCTTTAGAGCACCGTCTACTGGGGGCCAGGTGATAGTGCACCCAGCTGGCCAGAAGCACTCATAGTACCATGTGCAAGGAGCCCTGAAAGGACCTGGGTTTTAGCACCCACTCTTCTGCCTGCTGCAGGGGTGTTTTTTGAGTGGTGAAGTTGGCCTGTAGGTGTCTTTCTCTCTCTCTCCCCCCTTCCTTATCAAGTTCTCTCTGTCCTGTTGAATAAAATAGGAGAGAAAGAGAAAGAGAAAGAGAGGGGAGAGTGAGAGAGAGAGAAAGAGAGAGAGCGAGAGAGATGACCTCTGCAAATGGTGGGTTTGTAATGCCATTACCAAGCCCCAGCAATAACCCTGGAGGCAAAGAAAAAAGGGGGACCAGGCTTTCTATACATATCTATACATATCTTCTACTCCCCCCCCCTTTTTTTGTTGCCCTTGTTGTAGTTATCATCGTTGTTGTTGGTGTTGTTCGTTGTTGGATAGGACAAAGAGAAATGAAGAGAGGAGGGGAAGACAGAGGGGGAGAGAAAGACAGACACCTGCAGACCTGCTTCACCGCCTGTGAAGTGACTCCCCTGCAGGTGGGGAGTTGGGGGCTCGAACCAGGATCCCTACGTCGGTCCTTGCACTTTGCGCAGTGCAGCTTAACCTGCTGCGCTACTGCCCGACCCCTTTCTGTCTACTATTTTTTTTATTGGGTTGTTCTTTTTCTTTTTGTTGAATTGTATGAATTCTTCATAGATGTTTGATACCAACTGCTTGTCTGCAGTATGATGTGCAAATATGTTCTCTCAGCTACTAGGTTTCCAGTTTATCCTTATGGAATTTTTCTTGTGATGTATGGAAGCTTTTTAATTTGATATATTCCCATTTGCTCAATCTTGTTTTTGTTTACTTTGCCTATGGGTCTCCACCCCATATATCTTTAGTCTCCAAATACATCTTTAGTGTTAATGTTATGAAATGGTGCATTGATATTTTCTTCTTTGTATTTTATACTTTTAGGTCTAATAGCCAGATTTCTGGTCCATTTTGAGCTAATTTTGTTTATGATGTTACTTGGTAGTCTTATTTCATTTCTCGACATGTGGCTGCTCAGTTCTCCCAACACTGTTTGTTAAAGAGACCTTCTTTTCCCCATCAGGCAGTTTTGGCCCCTTTGTTGTATATAAGGTGCCTGTGCATGTGTGGATTAAGTTCTGGCCTCTCTGTCCAGTTCCATTGGTCCATATGTCCAGTTTATGTTCCCATGCCACACTGAAATAACATCTTAATCACCCATGCTATAAAAAAAAGCAATATTCTAGATAATTCAAACTAACATTTAATTATAAGTTTATATAATGTACTTCCTTTACATAGGCCACATAGTTTACACACACATGCATAGTACTTGTAGTTTTCTAATGCACCAAGTACTATTAAATAACTTACTGACTAAAAGCATTCAATAATTCAGGATATCATGAACCTGACACTTTTTTTCCCTTTAGAAAATGCAACAGAGAGTAGTCGGGAGGTGGCACGGTGGATAAAGCATTGGACTCTGAAGTATGAGATCCTGTGTTCAGTCCCCAGAAGCACATGGGTCAGAATGATTCTCTGGTTCTGTTTCTTTCTCTCCTCCTATCTCTCTCATAAAAATTTAAAAAAAGATAAATGCAACAGAGATATTCTTTTTTTAAAAACTTTATTTATTATTGGATAGAGACAGAGAGAAATTGAGAGGAAGGGAAGATAGAGATGGAGAGAGACAGAGACACCTGCAGCCCTGCTTCACCACTCATGAAGCTTTCCCCCTGCAGGTGGGGACCAGGAGCTTGAACCCGGGTCCTTGTGCACTGTGATATGTGCACTTAACCAGGTATGCCACTGCCTGGCCTCTGCAGTAGAAATATTCTTTTACATGCAAGTCATAATGAAGAACACACATCATATATGATCTATAGAGTGAGATGATGATGCACAAAGGGGTAAAATTATTTGTTCTTTCATCTATACTTAGTATTTGTTTAACATTAAGATTGCTTGGATCTAAGAAAATCATGGAGAGGATCCAGAATTTGATCTAGATCTTAGAAATAGACAGTTTTGCAGGTAGAGAGAATAGTCTGTATATCAAAGGCATCAAAAATTATATGTTTTACCACACTACTCATAAAGGGAGCATTTTCATGTCAATTATATCTCTCCTTGCTTAGAATCCTTTTATGGAAATGAACTGTACAAAGTTTGAAGAGGTGGTAGTGGTAGACACAGTTCAGAATTTTAGAAGGGAAGACTGGAAGTGGGGAAAAAGTACTGACAATTTTTCAAAACCTTCAGTTGGTAGAGTAAGTTGTCTTTGCAGACTGGTTAGAAGTGATCTCATTTACAAGTGGGACTAAACAAATAGAAACATGGAGGAAGAACATAAAGTGAAACGTGGACTGGACGTGGTGTATTCCACCAAAGCACAGGAGATCTGGGGAAAGAGGCGAGTGGAGGGAAGGAAGAAAACTTTGGGGGCCTAGTGCATAATTAAACCACACATGCCTGTCAATGACTGTGCTGTAAAGTATTAACTCCCTCAGTTAAAATAAACAAACAAAAAGAAATGTGTTACTGTATTCTTGAGGCCAGTTACTAAAGGCTTAACTATTTTTACAAATAGTTGTGATGAAATTAAATGTAAAAACTAAGAAGATCTTGGATTGTGCCTTGTTTTTGTACATGACCTAAGTTAAAGTCTTGCACTTACCGCATTGAAAGAACTCTGATCGTGGGGGTCAGACAGTAGTGCAGCGGGTTAAGCGCACATGGTGCAAAGCACACAGACTGGCGTCAGGATCCAGCTTCGAACTCCAGGCTCTCAACCTGCAGGGGTGGGGGTGGGGGTTGCTTCACAAGTAGTGAAGCAGGTCTGCAGTTGTATATGCTGCTCCCCTTTCTGTCTTCCATTCTCTGTATTTTTCTGTCCTATCCAACAACAACATAATCAGTGGCAACAATATTGACAACAACATTGGAAAAAAATGGCCTACAGGAGTAGTGGATTCGTAGTGCAGGCACTGAACCCCAGCAATATCCCTGAAGGTAAAAAGAAAAAGAAGGAGGAGGAGGATGGAGAGGAAGAGGAGGTGGAGGAGGAGGAGGAGGAGGAGGAGGAAGAGGAGGAAGGAGGAGTAGGAGGAAGGAGAAAAAACATATTACTCTGCCCTTGCTCAATTCTCTGCTACCCTATTCAATTCCTCTTCAAAACCAGTCTTTATTTATTTATTTATTTAAATTTATTTATTTATAAAATGGAAACATTGACAAGACCATAGGATAAGAGGGCTATATTTCCACAGATTGCCCACCCCCAGACCTCTATATCCCCTCCCTTAATAACTTCCGTATTCTTTATCCCTCTGGGAATATGGACCCAGGATCATTGTGGGGGGGTTCAGAAGGTGGCTTTAGTAACTGCTTCTCCGCTGAACACGGGCGTTAGCAGGTTGGTCCATACTCCCAGCCTGTCTCTCTCTTTCTCTAGTGGGGCATGGATCTTCTCTTACTCTTTTAGAATAAAATTGGGTTAGTTGTGTATATGCTTGATAATTCAACAATGGCAGGGAGAATGGCTGTATTCTTCATTTCTTTGTATTCTTTAACATATTAATTGTTTGTTGAATTATTGATAAATATAAGATGGAGACTTAACAAGGGCTAGACCCATTTTTTTTTCTAAGTGTTTCACAGGAATGTCTTATCATTTTCAATAGGTTTTTAGAAATTGCAACCCTAAATGAAGGAGCTTATATTAAAACCAGTGTTAACATAGATTAATATATATGATCAAGGTTGAACTATCTCTAGCATAATTCTGGTCACAGAATTACTACCTAAAAACAGTTCAGATATTAAACAATATTTTTAATTCACACACACATTCATTCATTTTCCAACTCATTATTTTCAGTTCATGGTCTTGGGTGGCTGGAGCCTCTCTCAGCAGCTCAGATCACAAAGTAGAAACCTACAGTGGACAGGATCCTCTTCCATTTCAGGGAACACTCACACACATACTGCACTGAGTACAATAGGACAATATAGAATTGCCAGTGAACTGAATATGCCTTAAGATTTTGGAGTGTAAGGGCGACCCCTGACAGTGAAAAATCCCACACAGTTACTTCACACTGCAATTGTTTTCCCCATCTACATTATGATGAGAAAACATTGAACAAATGGTATTGAACCAAATTATGTTATTCTTTTTTTTTCAAATTATGTTATTCTAAGATTTGCTGTGCATTCATTGAGGTGGGAAAAGATAAATGACAAGAGTTTGTTTTATTGACAAGGTTTGCTTTATTTACTTAATTCTTGGATAGAGATAGGGATGCAGAGAGAAAGAGATAAGATGAAGGTGAAGGATGGAGAGAGAGAGAGAGGGAGAGAGAGGGGAGATAATAGTATTGTAGCTTTCTTTAATGCAATTGAGGCTGGGTTGGACAACTGGTACAGTGGCACACTATCCAAGTGAGCCATTTTACCAGCCCTGATTTTTTTCTCCTGCATTTTAAAAATTGATTTAATAATGATCGATAAGACCGTAAGAGGGGTACAATTCCACGCAATTCCTACCACCAGAGTTCCATATTCCATTCCCTCCATTAAAGGCTTTCCTATTCTTTATCCTCTGGGAGTATGGAACCAGGATCTCGTGGAAAGTCTGGCTTCTGTAATTGCTTCTCTGCTGGACATGGCGTTGGCAGGTGATCTATACTCCCAGCCTGTCTCTGTCTTTCCCTAGTGGAGCAGGGGGGTCTGGAGAGTTGGGATTCAGGACACATTGGTGAGGCCATCTGCCCAGCCCTGATTTTAGCTTTAAGACATATTTGAGAATTGTATTGTGAACTCATGTGTAAATTTATAGTGAATAGGTGGAAACAAAATTCTGCAATTTATAAAAGTGACCAAGGATTAGTGTGTGCATTTGGGACTTGCCATTGACACTGTAGCCATAGTACAGTCTGAAAGTTCCAGGGACAGTGCATGGAATCAATCAGGAAAGGCTAACCAGATATCTTAGAAAATATTTGGCTAAGGAAAATTAGAGAGAAGTGAATTTGTGGATTTACAATTTTAAAATCACTTTCTCCTGCAGAGTACATTGGCATTGCAGTGTGGTGTGACTGTGAACAAGAAGGGTGGCATGCCATTCCTGCCCAGGGTTTTGTGGCTCCTGGATGCATCCAGAGCAGAGTCAGCCAGGACTTTCTGTGATAACAGAAACACTCTGTATCTGTACTGTTCAGCATGATAGCCACTGGCCAGATGTAGTTTCTGAACACTTCAATTATGACTCATGTAGCTTATGGTTTGAATGTTTAATTTTTTATTAATTTAAATGTAAATAGTTGCATGTGGTTAGTGGCTGTGGCTTGTACAGCATCACCCACCCTAGAGGTATATTTTTGAGTTGCTAATGTGACATTCAGCAGCCTCTTAGTGATGGAATTCTCTTTAATGGAAAGGCTAGGATAAACTTAAGCTGTGTTCAATCATATCACAGACATTCAAACTATAAAAAAATAGAGAAAAAAGTTAATGTAAAGCCAAAATTAACACGTATTTTTGATACAGAGCAGACAAAGTGACTCACTCCGTAAAGGGATCCCTTAAATATAGAAAGCCCGAGGACTAATGAAAGCATACTAGAAAATTTAATAATATAGCCAGATTCAAGATAAAGATGGAAATTCATGAGCATATCTATGTGTGCCTACAACTAGTTAGTCATTGTAATTGATAACATACCTTATTATGATCCTATGAAGTTGTAAAATAAAGTACCATAAATCATCCACGAATGCCAAATCATTCTTTAAATGACACGAGACAGTTGTTATTCTGTTTAGAAAAAGAGAAATCACTTTTTATTTCTACTTCACATAGCTGAAAGAAATTTCATTTATTATGGAGCTAGCTCAATGAGATCAATGAAAAATGGTCCCATAGAAGATGAAAATTACTCTAACATTGTAGTTTGCATGGACAAAGAGATTGCAATAATAATAAAAAAAAAAACTGGAGGGGGCCGGGCAGTAGCACCTGGTGAGCGCGAAGCTCAAGGGCCAGCTCAAGGATCTCAGTTTGAGCCCCCAGCTCCCCAGCTGCAGGGAGATCGCTTTGCAAGCAGTGAAGTCTTCAGGTGTCTGTCTTTTTCTTCCCCTCTTGGCCTTCCCCTCCCCACTCAATTTCTCTCTATCCTAGCCAACAACAGCAGCAGCAACAGTAAGAACAATAAAAGCAACAAGAATTACAATGGAAAAAAGAGGTCTGCTAGGAACAGTGGATTTGTAGTGCAGGCACCTAGCCCCAGATATAACCCTGGAGGGAAAAATGCCAATGAATAAATAAATAAATAATAAATAAATAAATATTGGAGACTATTCAGACAGACATTTTTGTTTTTCCCATATGATTTTTACTTTTTGCCCACAGGCTTTTACTGGGCTTGGTGCCAGCACTATGAATCCACTGCTCCTGGTGTCCATTTTTCAGAGGGAAATTGAGAGAGATGGGGAAGATAGAGGAGAGAGAAAGACACCTGCTGACCTATTTCAGCACTTATGAAGTGGACCCCTGCATGTGGAGCAGGGCCTCGAACCCAGATCCTTGCGCTTAGTATTATTTGTGCTTAGCCAGGTGGGACATCCCCCACCCCCAAATATTATTTATGTATTTATTTATTTATTACTGGATATAGACAGAGATACATTGAGAGGGGAGGGGACGAGAGAGACAGAGAGACATCTGCAGACTTGCTTCATCACTTGTGAAACTTTCCTCCTGCAGGGGGGGACCAGCATCTTGAACCTGAGCCCTTGTCCACTGTAATGTGTGCTCTTAGCCAGGTGTGCTTTCACCTGGCCCCCTTATGATATATTTTTTAGACATAAGTATTTAACTTTTGATAGGACATTGGAGAGGAAAGAGAAGAGAAGTAAGACAAGTGTGCATGTGGGGAGGCAAACAGTAGAAGACCACTCTGATACATGAAATGACTGGGATTGGTTCAGCGCCTTTAGGTGTACAAGTCTTGTATTCTTTCTGCTGAGTCAGCTCCCCAGTCACAGCTGGGGTTATTATGTCACCCTTATAATTTGTCTTACAAAAGTTCTTCAATGTGAACACATTATAACTGATTTTAAAAGTCATACAGTAAGAAACAGAATAAATGAGAAGAGCAAAATAAGATCATATGCTACTGCAAGTGGTAAAGAAAAGATTTGAGATTCCCAGCTGTGGGTTTCTATAAGTTAATTAATTTAGAGGCTTTTTTTTTTTTGTAAAATAGCATTATATCACATGAGATGCATGTGTACAGTGCTTATTTCAAACACTCTCATGTGCCATATGTAATGGAATTGACTCGAAAACTTCAGCGTAGTCTTAGAATATGGAACACCAGATGGAATATTTCCTGTGTAAGTTGTTCTGAGTCCATTTAAGTTCCATTGGGAGTGTAGAAATATTGTATATGAATTCTGAAAATGGTAACAAAAATTTTATAGACAGAAAAGTGTGTCACTTATAGATGAAATCTCTTTCAATACTATGATTAATAGAGAAATTAGAGGTATAGAGGTAAAATTCTCAAATAATTTTGTAACAAAAAAAAAGCTGGGGGCCTTGGTGGTGGTGCACATACTACAATGTTCAAGGACCCAGGGTTCAAACCCCTGCTCCCCACCAGCAGAGGGAAAGCTTTTAGAGTGGTGAAGCAGTGCTGTTGGAGTCTCTCTTTCTTCCTCTTTATCTCCCCCTACCGTCTCAGTTTCTGGCTGTCTCCATTCCATAAAGAAAATAAAAAAATTAAAAAGGTTTATTATTCATTTCGTGAGACAGAGAAAGAGAGGGAAATAGAAACAAGTACTGTCTCAGATGCCCTGCATATGTAGCAATGCAGGGATTGAAACTGAGACTTCATTTATACATCCAATGTTATTATACAGATGAACTCCTTCCTCACCCCTATATGATTTTGTTCTCTATTTTGTACATGTCTTGACCACTGTAAAAATTCTAAACATCAAGGAGAAAAGTGGTTCCTTTTATAGCATTGTGTCTGTCCCTTGTTCAGTTCAGTAGGCCACATAGGTCATGTGTCCTAGGTGTGTGAAATTAAAAGTATTTGAATTGAATACTTTGAGAAAAGTGCGTTTTAAATGAAAAAAGGAATGTTACATGTAGAATATAGTAAGTAAGAAAAAAAAGTTAAAATAATTTACATAGCTTTTAGACAGTAACTTATACTGAAACATGGCTTGATTGCATTTATGAACTTATCTCAGTATCAAGAACTTAGATATATTTGTAGAGTGAAAACATTGCTAAGGGCTTGAATTTTATCTGAAGAGCCAAGACTGTGTAATAAAAAATGCTACTCTAAGTTACTGTAGGGATGACATACTGGGTATATGTCTCTTAAATCTATTCTATCTTGTTTGACTTTATGCCATGTGTTAGGAATTTTGTCACTAGATGGTGATATTGAGTTGTACAGTTTATATCCCTGACTTTTTTTTCTGGTGTGAGTAATATAATAATAGATGTGCCATTGACCTAGCCATTAATATAGCTTTAAAAATTAAAACACGACCATGTAAACTTGGAAAGTAATTTTAGGTGATACAACACATTTTAAATACCATTTAAGTCAAAGTGTTAAATTGTTTTAATGTGCTTTTTTTTTTTTTTAAGACTTAGACTTTGAGGAATAAGAGGAATATAAACACTAATCTAAACCTTTCATTCAAGAACTAAACTCTGGAAAGAAATAGAAACATTTAAAAAGAGGTGTTTCCAGTTCCCCCACCCCCTTTATTCTAGAAGTCTTAAATTTCAGTTCTTTTTTTCATCTAGTGGTACTAGGCTGTTTATGCCCTGACTTAAGGGTTCCTTTACTCTCTGTGTCTTAGTATGTTTTAACTGCTTATTGTTTTATTGCATGAGTTTCTTCAAACATACATCCCTTGATGAATGTAATGGTTGAAATCTACTGATATTTTTTTAACAAAAAAAATGGTGTTAGGGGCTGGTTGGTGGTCTGTTTGGTTGGCTGTATGTGTTACAAAGCCGTGCAAGAACCCAGGTTCGAGCCCCCTGACCCCACCTGTAGGGGGAAAGCTTTACAAGTGGTGAAGCACGGCTGCTGGTGTCTCTCTGTATCTCTCCCTCTCTCCTTATGCCTTCCCTCTTGATTTCTGCCTATCTCTATCCAATAAATAAGGATAATAAAAATTTTAAAAAATGGTGTAAAAGAGGGTCTATACAAATAGTTTTGTCTGTCTGCATAGTACTTGATAATAAAAATACTATAATTATGTTACCTAACCATATTCTGTCAGTAAATATTATTGTGTGTGCATTTCTTTTTTTAAATTTTTTAAAAATTTTATTTATTTATTCCCTTTTGTTGCCCTTGTTGTTTTATTGTTGTGGTTATTATTGTTGTTGTCGTTGTTGGATAGGACAGAGAGAAATGGAGAGAGGAGGGGAAGACAGAGAGGAAGAGAGAAAGACAGACACCTGCAGACCTGCTTCACCGCCTGTGAAGCGACTCCCCTGCAGGTGGGGAGCCGGGGTTCGAACCAGGATCCTTATGCCGGTCCTTGTGCTTTGCGCCACCTGCGCTTAACCCGCTGCGCTACAGCCCGACTCCCCGTGTGCATTTCTTATATGTGTAAATGTGTATGCATATATATGGGTACTATCTCTCTTAAGTTTCTTCTGACCTCGTCTTTCCAGTAAAATATATTCTGTAGTGATGAAATTTGGATGAAGAGATTCTTTTGCTTTTTAGACATATCAGACATATCCTTTTGGATTGCAAAGATTATTATTTTAAGCTGATTTTTAAGTATTAGATTTTATTTAATAGTTTTTGTCATCAAAAGGACATCAACAATCCGTAACAACCTTTTCAGACAGAGACACAAACAAAAAAGCAGAGATAGAAAGAAAGTGAAAGAGACTAAAGCACTACAGCTTCTTCCAGTGCTTGGGCTTCCAGTTCACACTCTGCTAAGCTGCACACTATACAGATAAGCTATTTTTTTTCAGCCCATGATTTCTATACAAAAAAGATCAGTGAAATTCCTGTACAGTATTAAAAAGAAGATGAGGAAAAGACATCATAATATGACTTCTGAATTGAGTAAGACGTTAAGAAAATAACTTGTATACTTTTATCCCCAAAACAGAAAAGGACTCTACCAGAAAAGAAAACGGATTGATACCTCTGATGAAAGATCCTGAACATACCTTGACAAATCAAATCCAATAACATATCAAGATAATAATCCATTAAGACCAAGTAGAATTCAATCCTGGGAAACAGGGATGTGGTTCAGCATTTACAAATCAATCAGTACAATTCATCATATAGACAAAAAGGAATTTAAAAGTCATGTCAGTTGATGCCAGAAAGGCATTTGTCATGATTCAACAGCCATTCATGATAAAGACCCTCCAGAAACTGGAAATAGAAGGACCATTCCTCAACATAATAAGGAAGAATAAACATTATAAAAATAGCCATTCTACCAAAAGCTGTATACATTTTTGATGTAATCCCTATCAAAATTCCAATGGTATTTTTTTCTTTTTTAAAAAAATATTTATTTTATTTATTCCCTTTTGTTGCCCTTTTTGTTTTATTGTTGTCATTGTTGTTGGATAGGACAGAGAGAAATGGAGAGAGGAGGAGAAGACAGAGAGGGGGAGAGAAAGATAGACACCTACAGACCTGCTTCACCGCTTGTGAAGTGACTCCCCTGCAGGTGGGGAGCCAGGGCTCGAACCGGGACCCTTAGGCTGGTCCTTGCGCTTTGCGCCACCTAAGCTTAACCCGCTGTGCTACAGCCCAACTCCCCCCAATGGTATTTTTAAAGCAAATTGTACCACTTGTCCAAATTTTTTTGTGCCGCCACAAAAGGCCATGAATTATCATAGCTCTTCTCCGAGAAAAAGGAAAAATATGAAGGTATTCCCACTGTCCAAGTTCAGTTTAATACTAGGAATAGTAATCAAAACAACATGGTTGTAGAATAAAATGGACGCTTGCATCAATGGAGCAGAATCAAAAGCCCAAAAATGAGCCCGCACATATACAACCACAATATGACAAAAGGGCCAAAACCATTCAATGGGGTAAAGAAGGTCTCTTCAGCAGATGGTGCTGGGGAAATTGGACAGCCACATGTAGAAAAGTGAAACTAGACCACTACCTAACACTGCAAACCAAGGTCAAATCAAAATGGATTCAAGATCTAGATTTTAGACCAGAAACTCTAAAATCTATAGAATAATTGTTGGTGAAATATGGGACTTTCAAAAAAATTTCTTTATTGCGGGATTAATGGTTTACAGTCAGAAGTAAAATACAAGTGTAAAATTTGTACATGTGTAACATTTCCACATAGCAATACAACACCCACTAGGTCCTCCTCTGCCATTATGTTTCAAGACCCGAACACCCTCCCTCCCCCCAGAGTCTTCTACTTTGGTGCAATATACCAACTCCAGTCCAAGTTCTTTTTAGAGTTTTCTCTTCTGATCTTGTTTTTCAACTTCTGTCTCTGCGTGAGATCATCCCATATTCATCCTTTTGTTTCTGACTTATCTCACTTAACATGATATCTTCGCACTCCATCCAAGATGGGTAAAGAAGGTGAATTCACCATGAATGTGAGACTTTGGAGCCTCAGGAATAAGAGTCCCTTTGCATAGCCATTATCTACCCCTGTTCACATTCCTCAGTTTTCCATATAATAATTCAGTGCCCCTCTAGGTCCTCCTCTGCCATCCTGTTCCAAGACCTAAACCCCTGCCCCCACGACCCCAAAGTCCTTTACTTTGGTGTGGTACACCAGACCCAGTCCAAGTTCTGCTTTGTGTTTATTGTTAAACTTTTTTTTTTCAATTGGATTTATTTCATTGAAGATATCTTTAAAATTTAGATGGAAAAGAGTTCTGCCAATATTTTCCTCTATATATTTGATAGTCTCTGGTCTAATATCCAAGGGGTGTTGAAATCCCCTACTATTACTGTGTTTTTGTTAATATATTGCTATAGCTCTTTCAGTAGATGTTGGGTGTATATAGATGTTCTCTCCTTGGGTGTACAGATGTTTATAATTGTTAAGTCCTCTTGATTGACTGATCCTCTGACCACTAAGTGATATCCATCCCTATCTTTTAAAATTTTATTTATCTTAAGGTCTATCTTGTCAGATTGAGAATAGCTGTTCCTGCCCCTTTTTTGTGGGCCATTGGCTTGTATGGCAGTTTCCCATCCTTTCATTTTGAGTCTGTGTTTGTCTTGTTGAGTTAGGTGGGATTCCTGCAGACAACATATGGTTGTGTTGTGTTTTCTGATCCATCTTCCTACTCTTTGCCTTTTAATAGGTGAATGCAGACCATTGACGTTTATTTTGATGTTATAGAATGAAGAATTTTATTCTAAAATTGTAGAGTGTTCTGACATATGGCATGTTTATGATGATGTGATAGTTTATAAGAGACCTTTCACAACTTACTGAAGGACAGGCTTGGTGATAGTTGAATCCTTCAGTTATTACTCTTTGACAAAAAAAGGTGATATTGTGTCCTTTGGGACATAATGGATGGAACTGGAGGTGTGGTATTGGGGGTTTGAACATGGTTTGTGCAAATGGTGAAGTGTGTGCTGTGTTGAGTAAAATATCCCTGGCCCTTAGCTTTCTACTTTTATTAAATTTCTTGATCCTATCATATTGATATTTCTTCAGGTTTTAGAAATGGACCATCAGAGAGCTCTTGGAAGTACCCCTTTCTGTATCCAGAAAAATCACAATTATCCTCTTTCTCTTTTTTTTTTCCTTTTTCTGCAGATGAGGACATCTTGTCTTTATCATTTTTGTTTCACTGAGAGGCACAGATTTCATTATGCCCATGGGATGTCTTTTTAGTTTGATTCATGCCACCCAGGATAGGCACAGGGCATCTTAATATCATTTATTATCATTTACTATTAAGGTATGAGAGACTTTTTGAATAACCACTATGCTATCTACCCCTGCCCAGTATAATTAATTAATTAACATAGAAGCAGTGAAAGAAACCACAGCACCAAACTTTATTCGGTGAAGTAGAAGCTTTGTGCTGAATATCTTTAGATTATGTAAAATCTGAAGACAAAAACATGTCTCCACTTTTCTAGATAATGTTAATGCAGATGCTCTAGTACATATTACTGGAGTTCAGCTTTAAAAATATATGTTAAACACTAGGAAAATGACATATAAAATATATAAATGTATTTGATTATATAGTCTCTGTAATTAAGCACGTAATTTATATATTATAAATATATGCAGAAGCACATGTGTATGCAAACAGGCAACCACATGTACATACTTGTACATACATTTAGTATAATCTGTTTACTTCATAAGATGGGAACATTACTGTTTTCAAAGGTTTTGTAAAAGCAACATTTTTTAAAAAAGAAAAATCATTTAGTTTGTGACAGGTTATAGGTACTATAATTTTTTTTAACTGCCTGTGGAGAATAAAAGAAAGCTTTATATTCTCAGTAAGTTAAATAAAACCAAATAATATATTTAAGGCAAATGCTTCTGGATTATTTATTTTTATGTGTTTTGTAGCAATTAACAATATGAATTTGGACCTGTGTTGAATTACAATCACTTTTTTCTGCTGTGAACTTGAAATAAAATCTGAATGTAAGGAATATTATTTATCAGTCATAAATTTTGTGAACCAACAGTACAAATCATCTCAGACACAGGCTAATTCATTTTATAAAATGCAGTATGATGTTTATTAATCTCAGCATTAGTTAACTTGCGTGTGCTATGCACTATACAATACTTACTTTAAAGTAGTATCCTGAAATAACTCAGTTTTACAAATGCAATTTTATGACAATTTGATATTTGTGATGATTGAACCATTAATGAAAATGCTTTATTGGTATTTTTATTTAAAATAACAAAATTGGAAACAAATAAAAGGTATTTTTCCAAGGTGAAAATATCTTTTCCTTTAACGAGCTTTAAAAGACCATGTACAAAAGACTTGGAAGGAGGGGGTACAGCTTTTACTTTACTGCAAATAAAAGAGAAATGTGAAGACTTACTTTAAAATGCTTATCATTTTAGATACAGACTTTGAATGAGCAGCTAATAGCTAAAATTATTTAGGAGATAAAAATTGGTACTGTGAGGATTAGCTTTAATTTTAAGTATCCATAATTGAAGTGCCACATTATGATTTTAATGTTATGATAATCTTGTTAACAAGCTGTTGTGTATATACTATCATATTTTAATGCAGTTGCAAAGCTTAAGTAAACCATAAAGTAAATTGCTTTTTGAATCAGCCTTTTAGAAGTGGAAAATTAGTGGTTTACATGTTTTGAATGCATGTTTTATAATTATTTTGGCATTTTTCTACAACTTAAGATGAATAATAGAATAGGTTAAAAGATAGTACATTATTAGTTATAAGTATATTGGTATCTTTTGTTATTGGCCATTCTGACTAATTTGGATTCATTTCACATCTACTCCAGTAGAAGGAATTATATTGTTTTTTTTCTGTAATAGTTTTCCCTTCAGAAATAGTAGAAGATTGCAGCATAATTATGATATTTAAAATTTTTGGGGGGGAGATGATTGTTTAGGGTACAGTAGCTAACACATTGGTACAATTTCTTATCTCTCGTGACAGGTGTCTGCAAATCATCCTCATCTATTGAAAGGGCTAAGTTATTATGTATTTTTATTATTTTTAAATACCATGAGATCACATAAAACACATTTTTTATTTCTTTAATTTTAAAAATCTCTCTCTCTTGCTCCTTCTCTCTCTCTCTGTCTGCGAAGCTCTGGCTTATAGTGGTGATAGTGATTGAACCTGAGACCTTTGGTTATACTCATGCATGCAAGTCATTATTTTGCATAACCAGTATGCTATCACTCCAGCCCTAATGAATACTAGTTTTTTGCCCAGAGTTTCTTTATCTATTATAATATGTACTAAATATATTTAGTAATATATATAATATATAATATATATACTAAATATATATAAATAAATATTTTATTTCCTGAAACCACTGTTTTACATTAACAAATATGATTTAGAATGAAGTCTGCAACTGCAGTCATAAAAGTTCCAATATAAAACAAACATGAGGGCAGGGATAGATAGCATAATGGTTAAGAGACTCTTGTGCCTGAGGCTCTGAAGTCACAGGTTCAAGCCCCTGCGCCACCGCAAACCAGGGCTGAGCTCTGGTGTTTTTCTCTGTATCTCTCTCGGCATCTCTCTCAAAAATAAAAATATTTATAAAAACAAACAAACATATGTTGGTCACTGAATCAATTAGCATTAATATTTTTATAATGAAAATGTGGACCAGTCATGAAATAACCACCTATACGAAGACATAGTGTAGTGTTTTACATGAATTTACCAAAAAGTGGTACCTAAAATATATTCCAGTACTTTCATTTACTATGATGTTTTATAAATAGAAGAATACATTGCATCCCCTAGGATACATACATGCTAGCTGATGTTAATTGGAAAATACTGATTATGATATTTTGGGGTTCCCTTTCCAGGTTTAATATAATTTTCTTAAAGACATAATGCTAACAAGATTATAAGTTTGTAGGGGTAGAGTTTGGTACTGCATCCACAACCAAATTTCTGCATCCCCATCGTGTTCCACAGTGATTATCACCATAGTTCTAAGTTTTAGAGACACTTTGATAATGGCTTCCCCTCCTCCTCCTACTTCCTACTCCATTTTCTTTTTTTCCCTTCTCTTTCCCTGCTTCCTTCTTATCTTCCTTCTTCTTCTAGCATTTGCCCTTCTTCCGTAGCCAGTCAACAGCATCAGGTTGAGCCTGATGTAAAGTTTTGAGACCTCCTTTGAATCTGGAGAGGTGGCAGTCGTTGACTATGTGGGTCATAGTCTGTCTGTAGCCGCAGGGGCAGTTCGGGTCGTCTCTGGCTCCCCAGTGATGGAACACAGCGGCGCACCGGCCATGGCCTGTTCAATAGCGATTGAGGAGGGCCCAATCATAACGTGCTAGGTCAAAGCCGGGTTGACGCTTGCAGGGGTCTGTGATGAGGTGTTTGTTCTTTACCTCAGCTGACTGCCAACTCTGTTTCCAAGAGTCTGGAACAGAGAAGTTCAGTGTAGGCGTAGGGGACCAGATTGGGTGACGAGACGTCAAGCGTTGGACAGGGTGGGCGAAGATATCCACGTATATTGGCAGGTCCGGTCGAGCGTAGACGTCGTGGGAAATGAACTTAGATGATGCCGCATCCCGACGAATATCTGGCGGGGCGATGTTGCTAAGAACTGGCAGCCATGGAACCGGGGTGGAACGGATGGTTCCAGAAATTATCCTCATAGAGGAATATAATTTGGAATCGACCAAGTGGACATGGGGGCTACGGAACCATCCTGGGGCACAGTATTCTGCAGTGGAATAGCATAATGCCAGAGATGATGATCGTAGTGTGGCAGCGCTCGCGCCCCATGAGGAGCTGGCCAGTCTTGCAATGATGTTATTCCTCGCGCCCACCTTTGCTGCAGTTTTTTTTTTTCCTCCAGGGTTATTGCTGGGCTCGGTGCCTGCACCATGAATCCACCGCTCCTGGAGGCCATTTTCCCCCCTTTTTGTTGCCCTAGTTGTTGCAGCCTCGTTGAGGTTATTATTGCCATTGTTGACGTTGCTTTGTTGTTGGATAGGACAGAGAGAAATGGAGAGAGGAGGGGAAGACAGAGAGAGAGGGGAGAGAAAGATAGACACCTGCAGACCTGCTTCACCGCCTGTGAAGCGACTCCCCTGCAGGTGGGGAGCCGGGGGCTTGAACCGGTTTGCTGCAGTTTTTATGAGATGTTTGTGAAATGACAGAGTGCGATCGAGAGTAACGCCAAGATAGACTGGCTGGGCTTCATGCCGGATTCTCGTATCGCCAAGCTGCACATTAAGCTCATGCAAGGTTGAGGCATGGTGTAGATGGAAAACAGATGATACCGTTTTTGCAGTGCTAGGGATTAGTCGCCATTTTTTACAGTAATCAGATATCAGAGACATGTCTTTCTTCCTTACTTCTGTCTTCTCCCTTCTCCTCCCTCTCCTTCCTTTTATTTTCCTTGCAAAGTAATGTCTTTTGATATTCTATATTCCATATATATATATATATATAAATAATCTGATAGTTGTCTTTCATCTTCTTGTTTTGCTAAATAAAATTATTCCTTTTATAATGCATAATAGTATTTCACTGCATACATATTTTTTTGGGTGGTGGGAATTGTGTGGAGTTGTACCCCTCCTACCTTATGTTTTTGTTCATTAATCCTTTCTTAAATAAAAAATTTAAAAAAATATTTATTCCCTTTTGTTGCCCTTGTTGTAGTTATTATTGTTGTTGTTATTGATGTTGTCATTCTCAGGACAGAGAGGAATGGAGACAGGAGGGGAAGACAGAGGGGGAGAGAAAGACAGACACCTGCAGACCTGCTTCACAGCCTGTGAAGCGACTCCCCAGCAGGTGGGGAGCCTGGAGCTGGAACCTGGGTCCTTGCGCTTTGCGCCAAGTGCGCTTAACCTGCTGTGCTACCACCGGACTCCATATATATATATATATAATATATATATATATATATATATATATATATATATATATATATATTTTTTTTTTTTTTTACCTAGTCTTCTGTTTGTGAGCATTTAGGCTGTTCCTGTATTTTGGCAATTATGAGTAATGCAGCAAGAACACTGGTGTGCATGTGTCTGTTAAGATTAGTGGTTTTCTAATATAGGGATATATGGCTGGGAGTGATGCTGCTTGTTCATAAGAGATTTCCATTCCGATTTGTTGAAGGCTTCCTCACACTGTTTTCCAGAGGGGCTGCATTAGTTTCCATTTCCACCAAAAATGTAACAGAGTTCCTTTGTCTACCTTATTGCCAACACCTGTGATTTTATATCTTATTTATGTATGCCATTTTCATAGGTGTGAGGTAGGATCTCAATGTAGTTTTAATTTACATTTCTCTAATAATAAGTGAAGTGGGTCATTTCTTCAATTTGTCTGTGGGCCACATGTATATCTTCTTTAGAAAACTGTAGTTGCTGCTTTGCCATATGTGTTAACCAGGTTTGACTCTAGTTCCACTAGATTAAAGGAAAAGTTTGATGTTGTTTATTTAACTCTCTCCCGCCTCTTTGTCTCTATCTAAAACAACAACTGACATTTTCAGATCTTTTGCGGCCTTTTCAATGGTTACTGTTATTGTTGTTAAGCTTCTTTGTAGATGTTTGGTATTAATCTTTTTTCAGATGTGTGATGTGCAAGCATCTTCTTCCTATTATTGAGTTGCCTTTCTAGCCTTGTGTAGCTGACTTTTTAAAAAGTGTTTTTATTTATTTGTTATTGTACAGAGACAGAGAGAAATTGAGAAGGGACGGGGAGATAGTTTCTAAGGTAAGAAACAGAGAGACACTGGCAGCCCTGCTTCAGTACTCCTGAAGCTTCCCCCTTGCAGGTGGTGACCAGGGACATGAACCTGTGCATTAGAATGTAAGTACTTAACCAAGAGTGCCATTGCCTGGCCCCTTGTGGTTTTATTCGAATGTGTAGAAGCTTTTTAGTTTGATGGACTATCATTTATTTAAACTTTTTTTTCTTTTTCTTTTTTCAGTTTTCCTTTCCTTTGGGGTTGAATCTTTGAATATATCTGTGATATTAAGACACCCAACATGTTTCAGTGATGTTTCCTTTTTTTTTTTAAAAAAAAAAAATTATTCCCTTTTGTTGCCCTTGTTTTATTGTTGTAGTTATTATTGTTGTTATTGATGTTGTCATTGTTGGATAAGACAGAGAGGAATGGAGAGAGGAGGGGAAGACAGAGAGGGGGAGAGAAAGATAGACACCTGCAGACCTGCTTCACTGCTTGTGAAACGACTCCCCTGCAGGTGGGAATCAGGGACTAGAACCGGGATCCTTAGGCTGGTCCTTGTGCTTTGCACCACGTGCGCTTAACCCGCTGCCGCCCAACTCCTGGTGTTTTCTTCATTGTATTTTTTAGTTTGGCTTTAATATCTAGTTTTTGATTCATTTTGAATTCATTTTAGTGTATAGTTTCATTTTCCTTTATGGGACTATTCCATTCCAGCACCATTTGTTGAAGAGACCTTCTTTGCCCACTGAATGTGTTTGGTTCCTTTGTCCTATATTAGATGAATGTATAGGAGGAGGCTTATTCCTGCTCGCTCTGTTTTGTTTTATTTGTTTGAGTGCCCAATTGTTTCAACACCCACACTGTTTCCATCACTATGTCTTTGTAGATGATGTTTGGAGCGTCATACCTTCATTTTCCCCCTTCATGAGGGCTTTGGAGATTCATGGTTTTTGTGGTTCCACCTGCATTTTTAGATAATTTGATTGGCTTCTGAAAAAAAAATATGATTGGAATCTAACTCCTTCACAAGAATTTTAATCATGAAAGTTTTGCTTCAAAACTTTGTGAAAGTGGGAAGAAAATCAGGAATTCTACACATTAAACTGAAACAATCAGTAAAGGGATCTAGTCAGGAACTCATCTGGCAGAGGACATACCTTGCTATGTTCAACGATTCAGGTTTGAGCCCTGTCATTACATGGACAAACCATATATGATATACAGGAAAGTGCCATAAAAGGTCGAGTAGTGATGTCTTTCCTTCTCTGTCTAAATGAATACAGAATGACGACAACATAGGCCTAATGTCACCAGAAAATCCTAGACGGATGAGATAGTACAATAGGTAGGGTGCCTAACTTGCCACATGAATGGTTCTAGTCCTAACATCACATAGGAGGTATTAGAGCATTGGAGGAAGTTCAAATGCTGTGGGTCAATTCCTCTGAGTGAAAAAGAAGCACAGAGCAGTGAAAAACCACATGTGCAAGGCCTGTACTCTGTGGTGGTGGTAGTTGGGTGGGGGTGCTCAATACTTATTTAAAAATAAATAACTAGTGAACAAATACTTCTAGCTTATAGAAATATTAAGTATTAAGTTAAATGTTTTATGGGATACTCTGAACATATAAATTTTTTTCTTGGAGATGTAAGTTTTTATCTTTATAATTACCTTCTAAGCAACCTAGCAATTTTTTTTTTTGTAGTACATTTTCTTTCATCCCTATTTAAAGCCCATTACTTTGAATGTGAAATAATCAAAATTACTATATTATTTAAGGGTCAAATACAGCATCACTTTTCTTTCTTTTCTTTTGTTTTTTTGTAGAATTGGGTGCATGTCATTGGACAACAGTTGTAATAACTTAGTTGATATTTGTGCTATGTTTCCAAACTGGTTATCTGCCCACTATCTTTCTTTATCTTTCAGAAGAGTTTAGTGTGATTTTTTTTGGGGGGTGAAGAAAAATGATTTACAATAAAGCTAAATTACTTGCTGGTATTATATTTGTCATTGTCACATTTATCCTTCATATTTCATTTTTTTAATTTCATATTCTGTGAGGGAATATTGTCTGAGACATTTCTCACCCGGAGGTAAGAACTGTGTTGAAATTTAAACAATTAAAAAAAGCTGTTCTGTGAGTCCATTTATTTTATTTTTAAGAAAAACAAGGATAAGAAACCTTTGTCACTGTGAAGAAAATAAGTACTAGTTTTGACATAGAATAATAGTTAAATGATTGTACACGATAGAATATATTAAGTAATTTTGTAAAGTGTATTTTAAAAATAGTCTTCCTTTCATAAAATATTGGAACTTTTGGTGTTCTTTTTTGCCTCAGATCTTTAATGCCTTTGAAATAAGATGTTTCTCTCTCTTTCTTCTCAGCTTCTCTCTGTCATATCAAATATAAGGGGGAGAAAAGGAAAAGAGGAAAGTATGGCTGCAAGGAGCAGAGGATATGTTGTGTAGGCAGGAAGATCCAGCTATAACCCTGGTGTTAACTAGAAACAAATCGGGTGGGGTAGATAGCATAATGGTTATGCAAAGAGACTCTCATGCCTGAGGCTCCAAAGTCCCAGGTTCAATCCCTCTCCACCATCATCCAGAGCTGAGCAGTGTTCTGGTTAAAAAAAAAAAGTAATAATAATGAAATTATTATAATAAATAAAGCATTAAACAAACAGAGTAGAGTTTAGATCTTCCATTATGAGATCAGACCATTAATTAAACTAACTTCTTTTGACAAAATTATCCATGAAGCAGAAGATACTATATGCAAACACGATGGACTAGTAACCTTTCATGACACTGCAGATAAAAATTGCAAGCATATTTTGTATACAAGGACACATGCTTTAAACCATATTTTATTTGGTAATAAAATGAATCAGCAGTAACTTTGGGATTTTTAAAATGTAAGATACTTGCTGTTAAACATTTTAAAACTTTTTTCTTTATTTTTAAATTATTTTAGAAATATTTGACTAGTTATATATACACCTGTATTTCTACTTCCAAAAGTAATATTCTTTTTTATTATTATTATTTTTTCCTCCAGGGTTATTGCTGGGCTCGGTGCCTGCACCACGAATCCACCGCTACTGGAGGCCATTTTTTCCTCCCTTTTGTTGCCCTTGTTGTTGTAGCCTCGTTGTGGTTATTATTATTATTATTAATTATTATTATTATTGCCATTGCTGATGTTGTTCGTTGTTGGATAGGACAGAGAGAAATGGAGAGAGAAGGGAAGAGAAAGATAGACACCCGCTGACCTGCTTCAACGCCTGTGAAGCCACTCCCCTGCAGGAGCCGGGGCTTCAAACGGGGATTCTTATCCCCCGCCCCCCCTCCCCCCCTCCTTGTCCTTGCCAGTCCTTGCACCTTATGCCACATGCGCTTAACCCACTGTGCCACTGCCCGACCCCCTCAAAAGTAATATTCTTTGGAACAATGGCTAGTGAAAGTAATTTTAAAACGTGTTTTGAAGAAGGACAACTATGAAATGATTTCATTTATAAGTGGAATATAGAGAATTGAAATACATGAACTTTAAAAAAATATATATATATATTTAAACTCATAAGTACGATCTTGGCAGAACTGTGGTGGTTACCATTGGGCGGGGGGCAGAGATTCGGTAATGGGAGTGGTGTGGGAATTATAACCTATTATTTTATCTTTCCAGTCACTATTTATTTAACCACAACTAAAGAAATATGAAAAAATAGGTAAAAATACCTTTTTTGATTGATGTCTCTTTAATACTTGTTAGTTTATCATTAACATAAAGTAGTAAATCGAAAATTGCTTTGCATTTCTTATGGAATAACAGAAAGCAAGATCATTATAGTAACTTAGTGGTATAAAAAAGAATATTTCTGGTAGGGTAGTCCAATTACAAAATTGTAAACAGGAACACAGAACAATAAAGTGTTTTTTTTTTTTTTTCTATTTGTTTCAGTAAGTTTAGCACAGCAGGAAATACAGCATTTCTCCTGGCTGGTGTGTCAGATCTGCAGTTGGAAATGTAACTGCAAATGGGAGCTACTTTAAAGACATCATATATAAGCTAATAACCTTTACCATATAAATGAGATAATTATACTACTTTTAATATTTTAATTTGCTCTTGTTATAATAATTTTTACACAGAAAGTTTTTAAAAAATAATGTATTTCTTTGAAAACTCTAACAAACCTATATACTGAAGACATGTATGTCGGAACTAAATGTCAAGTTTTTTAAATGTTGCTTTGCTTTTATTGATTTTCTTTTTCTTTGGCAGATGTCTGTTTACTTGAATATGTATTATATGTATTGAGGCATTGGTTTAGATCAAGGAGAGAAAGTGTTATCGCAGATGTAACTTAGAAAAAAGTGGGGTAGCCAGCAGGTTAAGCACAGGTGGCCGCGAAGCACAGGACTGGCTTAAGGATCCTGGTTCAAGTCCCTCCTCCACCTGCAGGGTTGTTGCTTCACAAGTGTGAAGCAGGTCTGCAGGTGTCTATCTTTCTCTCCCCCTTTCTGTCTTCCCCTCCTCTCTCTATTTTTTTCTCTGTCCTATCCAACAACAACAATAACTACAACAATAAAAAATCAAGGGCAACAAAAGGGAATCAATCAATCAATAAATAAATAAATATTAAAAAAAGAAAAAAGTGAAAAAAACTGGATACCGTATGCATTAGAATTAAAATATATATTTTTTTATTGCTTGTGTGAGTGACACACAAAAGCACTATAGTGTCATTTATTTATTTTTTTAAGATACAGACGGTTGAGAGAAAGTGAAAGTGAAAAGACTGCAGCATCAAAACTTCCTTCAATGCAGTGAATGCAGTGGTGGCTGTGCCAACCTGCATTGCACATAAGGCAGAACAGCACATTACCTAAGTGAGCAATTTTGCCAGCACTGCGATGATGATTTGGTTATGGTGTGGTCATCCTCTTTGTCTTCCTACCCATGCCCCCAAATCCAGCTTCAGCTTCTCAAGTGGTGTGCTTCACTACTGAGATAGCTTTCTCCGTCCCCCAGCAGGAATTTTTTTTTTTTTTTAATCTGAAATCATTTTATGAGCATGCCTTGGGTGGTAGCTTGAGTGGGTGAAAATATGTGGGATTTTATTTTGTGGAATTTTGAAATTTGTGAAAAATTAATTTTTTTCCTCCTAAATGTCAGATTCTTAAGTTTCAGAAACATCAGCCACAGCAAAAAAGGATAACTAGAAGAGCTTGGATTTCCAGACTAAAGTGGTTTATGATCCTCTAAATCAGAGTCTTGGATTGAAACTTGAAAAGTAAAGCATGATCTTGATAGCAGAAGTATTGGAAGAATATATCTGAAATACCCAGAGGACAAATGAAACTTTAAGTAGTTGAGGTTTTTAATAGGGTCATTGTATTTTTATTGCACAAAACTGAGGTTTTTACAGAAGTGAAGATGGCTTAGCATCTGTGCTTAGTGATTCCTGGTAGCATGGGGGCATTGTACATTATGCAAATGAGAAGACTATGGAATGAGTCTAGAAAAAATGTTTAGTTTTGCCCTTTGACATCTTGGCAGGCCTTATTTAAGAAGAAAGATTTGTCTTAATTAAGGCTTATGTTCATAACTGTATAGTTTTAAAAACCTGAAAGAATTCACTAAGAGCCAACTGTCAAATTGTGCTGCATCCAACTACACATTTATCTGGAAGGTGTTTTAGTGCCAAACTTCTGAAATGTGTATTCTGAAAAGTGTGGCTCTCTGTCTTTGCTGACCAGTCATGTTTCAACTCATCATAGTCAGACTTCTTTGTGTATTTAATTTTTTGTTATTTTCCTTTTAGAAGTAAAATCTCATTTGTCATATTAAAATTTTTTAATTTGTTTTCCTTACTGCCATTTGTATGCTGCTTAATTCTGGAAGAAAGGAAAGGAACCTATTAAATTTCTATGAAGGATCAAGCACAACAATTCAAACAAACTCATCTGTATGACTATCACAAAGTAGAGAATTAAGTAATAGGAAATAAAAAGAGGAAGGGGATTGGATATGGAGCTCTGAGGGTGGGCGTTGTGTGGAAATATATCCTTCTTATTCTGTAGTCTTGTCAATATTTCCATGTTATAAATAAAAAATAAATAAATAAAAAATAAACATAAGAGGTTCTATCCAGTACAACTACATCAATAGCAACAACAGCTACTACAACAATAAAAAAAAAGATAAGGTGGAAGAACTGATGTGCAAGATGCTGTGTGTCTGTTTAAAGATCATTTGAAATGATTGTAAATAGAGCGTAAACCAGTAAAAACAGTGGATAACTAAATAAATCAGTAAGTTTTGGAAGAATCAATAATAATGATAATAGTAATAATAACAGTAAGTGTAACTTGTTATTTTGCATATAATTAAAAACTCCCCAGATATTTACAAATACATTTTTGCTCATTCCTTCTCCCCCTCCCCTCTCCCCTCTCCCCTCCCCCCTCCCCTCTCCCCTCCCCCCTCTCCCCTCTCCTCTCCCCTCTCCTCTCCCCTCTCCTCTCCCCTCCCCCTCTCCCCTCCCCTCTCCCCCTCCCCTTTCCCCCTCCCCCTTCTCCCTTCCCCCTCCCCTTACCCCTCCCCCTCCCCTCTCCCCTTTCCCCCTCTCCCTCCCTCCCACTTCCCCCTCCCCCCTCTCACCTCCCCCTCCCCTCTCCCCTCCCCCTCCTCTCTCCCCTCCCCTCCCCCCTCTCCCCTCCCCTCCCCCCTCTCCTCTCCCCCCTCTCCCCTCCCCTCCCCCCTCTCCTCTCCCCCCTCTCCCCTCCCCTCCCCCCTCTCCTCTCCCCCCTCTCCCCTCCCCCTCCCCTCTCCCCCTCCCCTCCCCCTTCCCCCTCCCCCTTCTCCCTTCCCCCTCCCCCCTCCCCTCTCCCCTTTCCCCCTCTCCCTCCCTCCCCCTCCCCTCCCCCTTACCCTTCCCCCCTCTCCCCTTCCCCCTTCCCCCTCCCCCTCTCCCCCTCCCCCTCTCCCCCTCCCCCTCTCCCCCTTCTCCCTTCCCCCTCCCCTTACCCCTCCCCCTCCCCTCTCCCCTTTCCCCCTCTCCCTCCCTCCCACTCCCCTCCCCCTTCTCCCTTCCCCCTCCCCTTCCCCCTCCCCCCTCTCACCTCCCCCTCCCCTCTCCCCTCCCCCTCCTCTCTCCCCTCCCCTCCCCCCTCTCCCCTCCCCTCCCCCCTCTCCTCTCCCCCCTCTCCCCTCCCCCTCCCCTCTCCCCCTCCCCTCCCCCTTCCCCCTCCCCCTTATCCCTTCCCCCTCCCCCCTCCCCTCTCCCCTTTCCCCCTCTCCCTCCCTCCCCCTCCCCTCCCCCTTACCCTTCCCCCCTCTCCCCTTCCCCCTTCCCCCTCCCCCTCTCCCCCTCCCCCTCCCCCCTCCCCTCCCCCTTCCCTCTCCCCTCCCCCTCCCCCCTCCCCCTCTCTCCCCTCCCCTCCCCCTCCCCCCTCCCCCTCCCCTTCCCCCTCTCCCCTCCCCCTCCCCCCTCCCCCTCCCTCCCCCTTCCCCCTCCCCCTTCTCCCTTCCCCCTCCCCTCCCCCCTCCCCCCTCTCCCCCTCCCTCCCCCTCCCTCCCCCTCCCTCCCCCTCCCTCCCCCTCCCTCCCCCTCCCCTTCCCCCTCCCCCTTCCCCCTCCCCCTCTCCCCCTTCCCCTCCCCCTCCCTCCCCCTCCCCCCTCCCCTTCCCCTTTCTCCTTCCCCCTCCCCCTTCCCCCTCCCCTTCCCCTACTCCCTCCCCCTCCCCCCTCTCCCCCTCCCTTCCCCTTCCTCCTTCCCCCTCCCCCACCCCCTCCCCCTCCCCCCTCTCCCCCTCCCCCGTTCCCTCCCCCTTCCCCCTACTCCCTCCCTCCCTCTCCCTCTCCCCCTCCCCCTCCCCCCTCCTCTCCCCCTTCTCCCTCCCCCTCCCCTAGGAGGCTAGGAGATTTGCATTGGAAGCATGCAGTGTTTCAATTAGTGAATTCAAAAGAAATGCAATTAATTGTTTTCCCCTCTTTTTTATTTGTAATTTATAGTGGATTACAGTACTGTAAGGTAAGAATTAGTTCTACATCACACCACAGCACAGCACAGCACACCACACACCACACCCACCACCATAGTTCTGTGTCCCCAGCATCCCACCTCCCAGAAATAAACACCATAGTTTTCACAAAGTATTAGAAACAATTTGTTTGCTTTTCTATGCTTATTTTTAGATGAAGTCCACTTCTAAGATGACAACATGATTCTCTCTAGTCTTGGCATATGAATTTTCTCTCTTCCAGTGGAATAATTCTAAACTACTGGGATAAAACACTTAAATTACGCTTACTTGAAATTTAATTTTCCATGTATTGATTTTGAAACGCGAGTTATGATAAGTCGTTGAGGTTAAGTAGTTTTATGTAATTTTAAGAAACTGGATTAAAGTTTTCTTGGGGAGAACTACGTGGGGTGCGTATTGAGATAAATCTGGAGAAATGGGTCAGGCTGGGATAGAAAGCAAAATCATGGGAGTTGGGCGGTAGCGCAGTGGGTTAAGTGCAGGTGGCACAAAGCACAAAGACAGGCATAGGATCCCGGTTGGAGCCCCAGGCTCCCCACCTTCAGGGGAATCGCTTCACAGGTGTTGAAACAGATCTGCAGGTGTCTATCTTTCTCTCCCCATCTCTGTCTTCCCCTCCTCTCTCCATTTCTCTCTGTCCTATCCCAACAACAAATGACATCAACAACAATAATAACCACCACAAGGCTACAACAACAAGGGCAGCAAAAGGAGGAAAAATGGCCTCCAGGAGCAGTGGATTCATGGTGCAGGCACCGAGCCCCAGCAATAACCCTGGAGGCAAAACAAACAAACCAACAAACATGTTTATATCATGTTATGATGGGCCACCTACCTTTGTTATATCAGACAACTAGCATGAACTTGCAGAAAGTGATTTTTTTTTTTGGATGACAGCTTTTTTAATCAATTGTTCAACTTTTCCTCTTTTGATGATTTCTTAGGCACAACACCAACTCCAGATAACAGCAGATTTTCCTTCTTAAATTCATCTTCTTAAGCAAAATTCTTTTAAAATGTCTGGTATCTTTTTTTAATACCTCAGAGCTGCATCACTATCAGCTGCTTGCATGATTTTCATTGAATCGTGTGTTTGTATGTGTGCACTTATCCTTCATAAGGCATTGATAATATAGTAATAATTTCAAATGAGGAGAAAGAAAAGAGCAAAGTAAGTGTACTACATTTCTTTGATTTTTTGTGTTTTCTCCTTTCAGTTGCTTACAAAGAAGAAAGCTCTCTTACTAAATGTAAACTAGTAATTCGATCATTACGTGGTATTCATTTGAACTACTACAGTCTATAGATAATGGAGACAGTGAACAGAGAACTTCTTTGGTAACCCATGCAGTTTATCCAAGGGCAGTTGCTTTGTTTGTTATGTGTGTTTAGATAGAAACTTTCCCCTGTATAATCAGCTTGCTGTTGCCCATTTTACTGCTAAGCATTCCTTCTCTATGTTACCAAGGGAACAGCTTATGGCTGATGCTTACAGTAGTGCCACAAATTAATTTCACAGTTATCAGGATATAGAACGATAATAGTAGCATGAGCTACTGTGAAATTACCATTGTTCCCATGGAGTTACAGTGTAATGATTACTTTTGTGGTAACTAAGCAAATAATTCAAATCATTATTGCTGGCAGTTCTCTCTCCTCTATCCTTTCTTCTCTCTGAGTTTCTCCTTCTATCCCAATATTTCTCTCATTTGTTAGTTCAGAATCTTGCTTTTTTCAAAAGTACCAATATAGAGTGGTTTGTTATTACTATTATTGTCATCTATATATCATTTTTTTTCCTTTTTCTTATAGAGACATAGAGAAATAGGGGGGATAGAAAGAGAGATTTGGGGGTCAGGTGGTAGTGCTGGGGGTTGTGCACATGGTGCAAAACAAGTGTAAGGATCCTGGTCCGAGTCCCTGGCTCCCCACCTGCAGAGGGGTCGCCTCACAAACAGTGAAGCAAGTCTGCAGGTGTCTATCTTTCTCCCCCACCCCCATCTCCCCTCCTCCCTCGATTTCTCTCTGCTCTATTCAACAACATCATCATCATCAATGGCTACAATAACAATAATGACAACAACAAGGGCAACAAAAAAAGAGAGAGAGAGAGAGACATCTGTAGTACTACTCCAGGATTCATGATGCTTCCCTTCTGCAGGTGGTAATTGATTAGGAACTTAAACCTAGGTTTTGGTGCATGGTAGAGTAATTTTTATATTAACAACAAGAAAAGGTTAAGTGAACTAGGGTAAGGACTTTTCTGTGTAACTTATGTTCATAATTAGGATATTCACACACAACAAAAGCATATAAGAACTGAGACATAGATTCCCCTAGTGTATTGAAAGCATATATTCAATTTGTGGTTCATGTGGAAGTAGAAATTGTAAAACAGCCCAACTGTGAGAACATCTACTTTTTATAGCACTGGGGAATACTTCTTTGCTGTGGTTTCTTCTTATTTCTTATTTCTTCCTCTTCCTCTCTTTCTTTCTCTCTCTGAAAAAGTTGGCCTGGAGCAGTGAAACCTTAGAAATGATTATATATATATATATATATATATATATATATATATATGTATATATATATATTACAATTAAGTTATACTCTTACCATAATTGGTATATCTTTAATGAGGCTATCACTTTGCAAAATATTGTTCTTGTGTACGTGAGAAAATTTGTTGGAAGATTTAAAAATAATAATAGTAAGCAGAGAGACCAGTTTATATTTCAATTTATTTGAATAGGAAATAGTATTTAATAGTATTTAATTATACATAGTATAAAACATAATGATATTCATAGCAGTAATTTTAATAATCCAATTCTTCAAAATGAAATTTATATTTTATATTGCTCATGCATATGTTAAATAAAATTTAATCATTAAAACAAAAATTAGTAATAGTGTGTAGCACAGTAAAACAAAATAGTAACAAAAATATGTATAATATGCTCATAATTTCAGTAATGACTGGATAAAATTTCATTTCATTTACTGATATTTCTAATAACATTTTCATGATACACTAGATAATTTAAATTTATATAGGATTATTTGCAGTTTTTTCTGTAATTTGCATTATTATTTTTGTCTTTTCATTTTCTCTATTCTTCAACTCCTGTCCCCTATCTGAGAGAGCAGAATTCGATATGAGGGTATGTGTTAGCTACAGAGCTAACACAGTGACTGCTAGTTCATGTGTCTTCTCTTCCCTATTAGTTCTCTGACAGATGAGAGGAATATGTGTAGGTGGGGCTTCTCTTTTTTAAAATTATATTATTTATTTATCATTTGATAGAGACAGAGAGAAATTGAGAGGAGAGGAGAAGTATAGTAGGAAAGAGACAGAGAGACAGACACCTGCAGCCCTACTTCACTGCTTGTGAAACTTTTCCCCCTGCAGGTGGGGGACCAGCGGCTTGAACCTGGGTTCTTGCACACTTAACCAGGTACACTGCCACCTAGCACCTAGTGGGGCTTCTCTTTATTTACCTTAATCAATGAGTGAGAGAAAGCTGGGTCTAGATCTCTGTTGCTGGCACTCCCGTGGAGTGGATCCAGCCAGGGGGTGAGTCATCGACCCTCCCTCACTGGCTCTTAGGGACCACGTGATTCAGAAAGGAGGAATCGGGGAGTATTCTGGTACGAACACTCATTTATTTGGAGATGGGTACAGGTATATATAGAGAGTTAAACAAAAAACATTTTTCAGAAAAACATATGTCAGAAATTACAGGTTTCTTAAAGGTCAGCTTGCCCCTATGGTAGGGGCCTGGTATGACAAGAATTGATGCAGATACATAAAGGTCAAAACGATGAGTCTCCATGATGTAGGCAAGTTAATTATCCAAAGGCATTTGAGAGAAGCATAGGGGTTAAACCAGTAAGGTGAGGTAGAGAAAAGAAAAACAAAGCTTGATATAAATCATAGATATCAAAGGATACAAGGAAATAAGATTTGGGGCTTTTCACTCTCTAGTGTTGGGTGTGTATGATAGAGTGTGTTCTCCTTTATGATCAAAAGGTGAAGTGGATATATCCCTTTGTTAGGATTTGCTATATCATACAACATCACCATAATTTATGTCCTTTTACGTTATTTGTATATAGCTATGCCACCAGTTGCTTCTGTTTCTGATTGGTATTTCTATGGGTAATTGTCTCACCTTGATTTCTGTGTTCTGGTGTGGAAGGCAGATGAATAACATGAATGTACTTGTCCCAATGGCTTCACGTTCAATTGGAGTTTGGATACATTTCCGAGAGGAAATGTATTCTGTGTATGTCCTGGTAGTGACCAAGAGGGCCGTTACTAAATTGTGAGACCAGGCCACCCCATAATCCGGGTCCTAGTCAGGGAATCCTGGGATTCTTTTTTTATTTTTAATTTTTTATTTATAAAAAGGAAACATTGACAAAACCATAGGATAAGAGGGGTACAACTTTGCACAAGTCCCACCACCAAAACTCTGTATCTCATTCACTTTCCTGATAGCTTTCCTATTCTTTAACCCTCCCAAGGTCATTGTGGGATACAGAATGTTGAAGGTCTGCCTTCTGTAATTGCTTCCCTGCTGAACATGGGCATTGACAGGTTGATCCATGGTGAAGCATGAGCTTCATGAGTAGTGAGGCAGGGCTTCTCTCTCTCTCTCTCTCTCTCTCTCTCTCTCTCAATTTCTCTCTGTATACAATAATAAATAAATAAAACATTTTAAAAAGAGAATCTATATATATATATATTATATATATATATTTACTTAATTGAAGGGGTTAATGCTTTCAGTTCAAGTGATTGTCACGTGAGTATAATTTTATATGTACTAGGCCCCCAAAGTTCTTTTTACCCCTTCTTCCTCTGAGTTCCTTGCTTTGATGCCATACATCATGCCCAGTTCATCTTTCACAATTTCATGTGGGTCTGGGATGAAAAGTAGAGCCTCAGAAAGACAAAAGATGTGTTACTGCGAAACTACTTTCTTAATCCTTATCTTTCCTATTAACTTCTTGGTTATCTCTCTATATCCACACCCACCCCGTTTTGCCCATCACCACATCCTTTGTTTTTGATTGATAGTGGGTTCAAAAGATACGGGCAGATGCAAGACACTTTCTGTCTAAGGATACTACAGTTATTATATATGATAGACATAGGTAATACAAAAGAGTAATTAAACAATAGAATTTTTGGAGTTAAGATGACTTTTAGGAAGGTTTCTCTAGGTTCAGCTTTAAACTATTGAAACTGCTAATAAAATTATACCATATTGTATTACTTTCTAAACTGTTAAATGCCATTCTAGCTTTTCCAACATTTTATAGTTTTGGTTATTTGTAGATTTCAACAGATTATAATAATTTTAATTTGTATGCTATAATTGATTTGTATTTTAAATGAATTGCAGTATATTCAGCAGAAATCTGTTGGTCACTTCAAAATGATTTTTAAAAAAATAGTCCATTTAAGGGGCCGGATGGTGGTGCGCCTGCTTGAGTGCACCTGTTACAATGCACAAGGACCTGGGTTCAAGTCTCTGGTCCCCACTTGCAGGGGGAAAGCTTTGTGAGTGGTGAAGCACTGCTGCAGGTATCTCTCTGTCTCTCTCCTTCTCTATCGCCCTCTTCTATCTTGATTTCTGGCTGTCTCTATCCAATAAATAAATAAAGCTTAAAACCATTATTTATTTATTTATTTTTTTGGATAGAGACAAAAGAAAACTGAGAGGGAAAGAGGAGAGAGAAAGAGATATCTGTAGCATTGCTTCACCAACTGTGAAGCTTTCCTTCTGCAAGTGGGGATGAGGGGCTTGAACGAATCTACGTCCTTACATATTGTAACATGTATGCTTATCAGGTACTCCACTGCCTGGTCCCATTATGAAATGATTTTAAATTGCAAAGATGTTTAATATTTCTACTTTTTCAGAAGAAATTTTTATTTTAAATAATTATATATATATATATATTTGCCACCCTGGCTGTTGCTGGCACTCGGTGCACACACTACCAGTCTACTGCTCCTTATCATTATATATTTTTTTCATTTATTTATTTTTATTTGGGGCTAAATGGTGAGATACAGTTAAGTGAAGAAGGAGAGACAGAGAAAATAGAAATCTGAACTATTGATTCACTGTTTGTGAACCTTTCTCCTTGCACATGGGACTGGGTGCTTGAACCCTGGGGCCTTGGGTGAAAATACTACAGTTGGAGAGCTTTTCCTGATGTGGTAAGGGCTGGGTTTAAACCAAGGTTGTGCATATAATAAAACAGGCACATTATACAGGTGACATATCTTGCCAGTCCAAGAACATCTGACCTTGAGTACATTTTTTTCAAATCATTTCTATTGAGAGGTTAATGCTTTATAGTATTATTGTTGATACATGGGTACATTTTCTTATATCTCTGTGAACGTCTTCTGAACACCACAACTAAGATCCTTCACCATCATCATACCTCAAGGTCTTCTTCACCCCTTTCCTACTTCTCTCCCCAGAAACTTTTGTTTTGGTGCAATCCAACCTTTCAGTTCAATTTCTGCATTGTAAGTTCCCTCTCTACCCTTCTTTCTTCTGTTCCACCTTGAAGAGAGATCATTTGATGTTTGTAGTTATCTTTTTGGCCTATTCTCACTTAATATGATGCCGTCAAGTTACACTCAAAATCAGTCAAAGGAGAGGTTGAGTAGTATTCCATTGTGCATATATACCACAGCCAATTACCTGGACATCTGGGGTGCTTCCAAGTTTTAGTTATTATGAATTGTGCTGCTATGAACATAGGTGAACATACATCTCATTTGATATGTATATATTTCTTTTCTTTTGGATGTATCACCAGGAGAAAATATGCTTAGGTTATTGGGTAGGTTCATTTTTAGTGTTCTGAGAAATCTTGAAATAGGATCAGTTCAAATAATACAGTTGTAGTTTTTGAAATGTTGTATATGGATAGCACTTAATGCTTTGTTATTAGCAAATTATGTTATTTTAAGTAAAAATCATGTACATCTTTGCTAAGTGCTAGAGTATCTTGACTTTGTTATTAAGTGAGACTTAAAATGGACTTAGGGGATAAAATTGTGTTTTTACCTTTGTACTGCGCTTAGCCCTGGATGAAAATTAAGGGGATCTGACCGTAACTTACTTGTTATTGTTAGGGACTTGGTGCTATTTCATAGGCCTATATATTCTGTAATTATGTTTTCCTTATTTTTTTCCTTTGCTGTGTTGCTATGTCCAAATTTAGTGGCTGAACCTGATGTTTCATACTTTCTTGCAGTTTGTTTGACTGGAGATTTCTTCTGATCTTACTTGGACTTATATAGAGAGTTGTAGTCACGTGGCTAGAGTACCAAGGTGGTGTCATTCAAATGCCTGGCAATTGGTACTGGCTATTAGTCATGATGACTTTCTTCTCTTCCACATAGGATCTTCCTCCAATAAGCTAAACCAGCATCTGAGAGCTTAGTCTTACATAATCTATTTTTATGAGCAAATGTAAAAGCCACCATGCCTCTTAAGCCCAAGTTTTAAGAAGAAGTACAGCATCATTTTTACTAATATTGTCTGTGCCCCAGGGATTCAGAAAATTTGACTTTTTTTTTTTGTCTTTAGAGCTGGGGCTCGGTGCTGCCTAAGAACCCACTATTTCTGGCTACCATTTCTTCTTTCTCTCCTTCTTTCCTTCCCTTCCTTTTTCTTTCTTCCTTTCTTTCTCTCTCTCTCTCTCTCTCTCTCTCTCTCTCTTTCTTTTTCTCATTAGATAAGACAAATTCGGGGAGGATGGGACAACAGAGAGGGAGAGATAGGTATATACCTACATACTCTCTTCACCAATCATGAAGTGTTTCCCCTGCAGGTGGGGAGCAGGGACTTGAACCCAGGTCCATGCACAAAACTTTTCTCATAGTACTATGTTTGATCAATTAAAGTTTCCTTCAGTGAGGTTCAGGCCGTATCTTAACCTTGGTCACACACAGCAAAACAACAAAGCAACACATTATCCATATGGGCTGTTTTGCTGGCCTAGATTACCATTTCTTTATGGGAGAAGTGGCATGCACATATAGAAATGTGAAAGATTGTTGTACCCTCTACAGATAATCTTCCAGATATTATTATAATAAAGTGGTGGTTACATTGTATTACAGTTCTTACTTCACCCAATTATTAGCTTATGTCTTCACTATAATAAGATTTCTCTAGGGGAAGGCTTAATAATAAGCGTTGTCTCTGGGATTTTTGCAAGTAGATGGCCAATAATGGTCAGTAGTAAAGTGGATTCTGCAGATGCTATTGATGACATTAATGTTAATATACTCTTCTATTTAACCCTTTTCATGTAAATAGCTTCCAGTTTTCAAAAAGACTGTTTCGATTTTAATTGACTCTGTTTTAAAGTGCTCTCTATTGCCATAGCTTTATTCAACTCAACTTCTGTTTGTTCAGAATTTCCCCCCAAGACTTGGTATTTTCTTAAGTGAGGATATCATAAAAATTGCAAGAGGATCATTATTTTGAATTTTGTGTCTTGGACTTGTAGTCTTTGCCCGGAATCACTCTTTAAAGTGTTTGTTACTTCTTTGCCTAAGGGTAAATTGTATCTTGTAAATAGACCTCTTTCTTTTGCTTCTTGTATTACAGACTAGCAGGGAACTTTTCCATGGAAGACTGCACAATTGTAAATGAAGACTAGAAATACTCGTTGACAATTTAAGCCACTAGTTATGATATAGCATCTTATAATTTCTTCCTTTCCAAAGTGCTGTCATTATGATATATTTCGCTGTTTAGGACAACACTCTCACCCCATTTTAGTTTAGGTCTAGATGCAATTATGGCTTATTAAGTTATTCTTTCAAATATTTTCACTGCCTGTGTGAAGTATCCTACTGGGATATCTGTGAAATGAGAAGGGAGGCTTAATTCTCTGTGAATCTATGTATTGTTTGTGTGCATATATAACTTGAAATTTTTAGGAGGCTGTTCTGTAATTGAACAAAGTGTTTGGTTTTTTCTTTACTATTGTATGGAGAACAGAAGGCATGAATATTTTAGGGGTTACTCTTAGTTCACAGTGTCTTGTGTATGTTTTTCTCCAAAGCTAGGGAAATAAAACAGAAAATAAGTAGCTGTGATTAGGTAGTATTGAAGTTACCTCTATGCAAAAGAAGAAAAATTTATACAGTTTTCTTATTTAGTAATTATGCTAGTATTCTTTTTTCCCCCATCCAATTTTTTTTCACTATTGGCTATATTTTAACAAACATCACCTTTGAAAATTTGTACTAATTTTAAATCAGACAAGATACATGATAACTGCTTGTTGCTAAGATAGGATAAATTAATTTGCTGTCCTCAGAATGTAAATTAAGAGAATGCTGCAGAAATCATACTCTTAAGCCTAAAAATACTACTCTTTAGATGTAAATTTCAAATGTCTATTCAAACTTTCATTCAGAGAGGAGCTAATAAAATGTCTAATACTAATATCTCCTCAGGTAGGGTCTTATCTTGCTTGTGAACAGCCTTCCAGAATAAGGCAGATGAATATTTAATGGATGTTCCTTTGGTATAAAATAAGATAATCTGTAACAGATGGTGAGTTAAAATGAGAACATTGTAATAATTCAAAGTGGACTGAGCACATTTTATCCTTATGCTTTACAAACATATTTACAAGGTAGTTTCTTTTGTATAGAAATGAATGCTGCTTACTTACTTTCATATATTTACCATGGTTTTTCATTTTACCATTTATACATTAAAGGAGAGAGGCATAGGTCTTCTTAGAAATATCATTGAAAATTTAGGCATCAACTATCATATTTGTTAGGTCTGGTAACATAACTTTTACTAATAAATACATTTAAAAGAGAGGAGATCCTTTAAAAAATATTGTCTTTATTTTCTCTTTAGAGTAATAAGATTTAAATTCAATTTATCTGAAATTAATTACATTTTTGGAAATGGTTAGCCTTTTTTCTGCTTTTACTTTGGCCAAGACATTTTGCTGACCTAAGATTTTAAGACCACTTTGAGCACACATTATTTCAGTAAAGAGAGAGGGATCTGTGGGGAAAGGTCATCTTTCTCTTCCAACCAACATACAATCCTACTAATAAACATGGCGGTATCTGATTTGCTTGAAACTCAAGGTATCCTTAAATTATCTTAGTCTTTCTAGTACTGCTATAAAAACATCTGGCAGGGGGCCGGGGTGGTGGCACACTAAGTTAAGCACCCATAGCACAAAGTGCAAGAACCCACACAAAGATCCAGGTTTGAGCCTTGGATGCCCCACTTGCAGGAAGGTAGCTTCATAAGCAGTGAAGCAGGACTGCAGGTGACTGTCTTTCTCTCCCTATCTCCCTCTCTGTTCTCAATTTCTCTTTATCCAGTCCAATAAAATGGAAAAAAAATGGCCTCCAGGATCAGTGGATTGATTCATTGTGCTGGTACCAAGCCCCAGTGATAACCTGGGAGGAAAAAAAAAGACATGAAAAAGCTGGTAATAGAATGGTGTCATTGCATAAAGGACAGTCTTGAATCAAAATTTGTGTATATGTGGCTACTTCCATTTGTAAAATAGTGTTCTAAATAAATACTCAAATTGATTGATATCTACAGCTTAAAACAATGCTTTATATGATGTTAGTAGAGACAACATGTGTTCTATGATGCTCACTCAATATAAATTTCACCCTTTCTATAATTAGATATTCTATTATTTTAATCCACTTACAATATAGTAACTGTTATCAAAACAGCCAATGTTATATGCATATCCATTAAGTTAAATGTTAAAAAAGTTACATAGTATTGAAATTTGTTGAAAAGGAGTTACTCTTGTGCTGCAATATATTTTTTCTCTGTCAATTACTGCGAGACGTCTGTGTTACCATATAGATATTTAAAAAATTATTATCTTTATTTATTAGATAGAGACAACCAGAAATTGAGAGGAGGGGGGGTGATAGAGAGGGAGAGAGCCAGAGAGACACCTGCAGCCCTGCTTCACCACTAATGAAGCTTTTCCCCTGCAGGTGGGCTCAAACCCGGGTCCTTGTGCACTGTAATGTGTGCACTTAACCAAGTGCCCCACCACCGGCCCCCCTCTTTTATGGGGGGCCGGTGGTGGGGCATATAGTTAGTTTTAAGTAAAACATAAATTGGTCTGTTGTTATTAGACAAAAATGATTAAATGTATTTGTATTTGCTGAAATCAGATCCCCACAAAATTATAAAATATATTTTCAAATAATCTCTTGCCTAACTTTTAGAATAACTGTAAATTATTTTCCAACACAAATCTTACCAACACAGGGATTATTTTCTCTGTTGCATAATAAAATTCCTTTTTTTCCTATGTTTCACTTATTTTAATAATACTAAGAAAATAATAATTGTGCCATTTATTTTTAAACATATCTTTTCTCTTTTATTTATTTCTTGATAAAAGAGAAATTATGAGGAGAGAGAGAGAGCAGAAGATAGACAGAGAGACACTGGCATTTCTCCTTCAGTGCTCATTAAGTGTCTTCTCTCCATGAACCTGAGTCTTTGAGCAATATAATGTGTGTGCTAACCGGTATGCTTCCTTCTGGCCCCTCAAGTCATTTATTAGGGGAGTAATCCTATTTCATACATGACAGAGGAATTTTACCCAGAAATAATTCTTTCAATTCCACACTGGGTAGAAAAAACCAGCAAGATAGTTTACCAGGGAACATTCCTCCTTTGTCACATTTCAATTCTGGTTGAGTTCTTCTAGCGTTTGCCCTTCTTCCATAGCCAGTTAACAGCATCAGGTTGAGCCTGATGTAAAGTTTCGAGACCTCCTTTGAATCTGGAGAGGTGGCAGTCGTTGACTATGTTGGTCATAGTCTGTCTGTAGACCACCCGTCACTCTGGAAGATTCATTTTATTTTACTTTTATTTTTTTAATAATTAATTAATTAATTAATTAATTCATTCCCTTTTGGTGCCCTTGCTGTTTTATTGTTGTAGTTATTATTGTTGTTGGTATTGATGTCGTTGTTGGATAGAACAGAGAGAAATGGAGAGAAGGCGGGAAGACAGAGAGGGGGAGAGAAAGACACCTGCAGACCTGCTTCACTGCTTGTGGAGCGACTCCCCTCCAGGTGGGGGCGTGGGGGGCTGGAACCTGGATTCTTATGCCTGCCCTAGCGCTTTGCACCATGTGCACTTAACTCGCCCCTTTACCGCGAGACTCCCTATTTATTTTATTTTTATCATTTTATCGAGATGTTAATGGTTTACAGTATGGCTGTTGATACGTGGGTCCAATTTCTTATCTCCCTGTGATGGGTAACTATAGAACACTCACCCCAAATTTAATTCCTTTGCCACCATCATGCACCAGGTCTCCAAAACTCCTCACCCCTTCCCTAGAGTCTCCTGCTTTGCTGCAATACATTGATTCCTCTGGGCATATGCTGTTACAAATTGACCTCCATTGTTGGCCTGTACTAACGTAATGAAAAAAGAGACATCAAACAGATGACATATTTAGATAGTTATATGAAGCAAAATCTGCTAACAATGCCACGTAACGTTATATATATGTTTAGTCAATCTTATAATAAGGATTCTGCGTATTTTTTAAAGGAATAATTAGAAAGGGCATTGTGAAAGGGAGGCAAGAGGAGGGGCAATATTTGGACATAGAACATTTAGGAGAGAGGGAGGATTAAACGGAAGGAGAGACAGGAGTGTTTGTTTGCTTCCCTACTGCTATTGTGAGTGGTAAGAAATGTTTGTTTCCTTAATTAGTGAATGATGACCTATTGTATTATAATTAGAATAATTCAGAGAACATCACGAACCACATCTTGATTTATAAATTATTTTATGTGTGCCATTGCTAGAACTTTGCCCATTTGGGCCAACTCTTTAAGACAGAGACATACATAGAAGGAGAAAGAGAAAGAGATGCCATATCACTGAAACTTCCCCCCTTGCATTTGGAACCTGAATTAAAACTGTCTTGCAT
The DNA here is from genome assembly GCF_950295315.1 of Erinaceus europaeus. Lineage (NCBI taxonomy): Eukaryota > Metazoa > Chordata > Mammalia > Eulipotyphla > Erinaceidae > Erinaceus > Erinaceus europaeus. The sequence continues at coordinate 80,413,564 of NC_080172.1, read as the reverse complement.
GCTTGAAAAATCATACTCTCTCCAAGGTGAGCTATCATACCAGCCCTAATCTTATAAAATTATATACTGTGCATTTTTCATAAAACTGCTTTTTAGCGGATTCTCTTAATTTTTATGTTCTCCTAAGATAAGTCTTATATATCCTTCAGGTATCTGTAGGATGTTTTTGGCCAGGAATACAATAGATAACTATATTTTTCACTCTTGATATGAAAAACTAAAAAAAAATGGTTTATTTACATTGCAGTAGTTTTTATTTTATCATTATTTTTTAAGTAAAGGCAAATGGATTGTTCACCTCTAAGGAAGCAGTGCATGGGAGAAATAATCATAAAGGTGATTTGAGATATCCTTATTTTTTTTTATAATTTAGTAGTATTCCTATATAGGATATCTTTTTTGTCTTTTGGGAGATAGAAATTCAAAGAGAGCAAGTATTATCTATGAGATTTACTAGACCATATTGTGACTCATCTCTCTTGTAAATTCTTCTATGACTAACAAAAATTTTAATTTTTATGTTAGTGTCCGTCCAGTTTCTTAAACCTCAGTGTTTGTTTATTTTATTATTTCTTATTTCTTATTGAATTCATTTCTCCTGAGATATTGTCATTTGGCATGGCAAGCATAATTGTACTAGAAGTCTGAGTGGTTGTGAGAAGTTAATACTTCTGTTGCCACTACATAGGGCCAGTTTTGGTATTTACTACCTACTCTTAAGATAGGTGTGGCTTTCCACTCAAACACTTGTCATCTTTCTGTTTTCTCAAGTGTATTTCCTCAATGATGCCTTCTTATCCTTGCTTGAAAGCAAAATGTTAATGTGTAGATTCTTCCCTCACTTAGAAACATCATCTTTGCTGCAACACTCCCTGTCCCCAATTAAAAAACAAACAAACAAACAAAAGCAAAAAACAAAAAACAAAACACAAAACACTCAACTGACTTTGTATGAGCTTACAGTCTGCTTGCATAAAAATAGCATTTTAATATATGGTTAATAACTATCTGTATAAAACTGATATTGAATTGCTTCTGTTATAGAAGTGTTATGATATCTATACTCACAACTATTCTGAGTTGTTTTGACAAAATATGTTTTTTTGTGTGTGTGTGTTTGTTACTGTGTTTTTATGTTGCAGAATCTTGATTTTGTAGTAAGTAAAAGCAGAATTTTTGAGAGCTGTGTGACATACCATCTAATATCTACACAGTAACATTTTGTGCTTTTTTTTTTTTTCCAACTGACCCTCAACCCCTACACTCTTAGCAATCTGCAGTATTTTTTCTGGTAGCTGTTTCTGTTTCCATTGGGTAAATTCCCCAGGAGAAGAATTGCTGAGTTGTAGGGTAGGTCCATTTAGTGTGTCCTGATAAATCTCCACATGGCTTTCCACAATGGTTGGACCATTTTGCACTCCCACCAGTACCCCCTTTTCTCCACTCCCTCTCCTATAGTTGATGTTTCTCTCCTTTCTGATGAATGACATTCTCACAGGTGTAAAGGGGTATATCATTGTTGTCTTTACTTGGATTTTTTTGATGATTAGTTACTTTGAGAAGTTTTTCATACATCTTTGATTTCTTCCTCAGTGAAATTTCTTTCTATGTTCTGGTCCCATTTTCTAATGCAGTTACTTGTTTTTGTTTTTAATTTTTCTGTTTACTGTGCTCTTTATGTGTTTCGGTTATTAGTCCTTTGTGTGATGTGTGTTGTGTAAAGATCTTCCTTGCTGCAGGGTGTCTTCCTGTTTGTGTGGTGATACACATTGTTGTGAAGAAGCTCTTCAGTTTGATGTAGTCCCACTAGTTTATTTTCTTTGCTGTTTGATTTGATTCCTTGAAGGCTTTTTTTGAAGTATAGGTTATGAAGTATCTTGTCAATGTTTTTTACTATTTATTTGATAGTTTCTGGCCTAATTTCTATGTCCTTGATCCACTTAGAATTTGTTCATGGTGATAAGTTATAGTCCAGTTACATTACTTACATGTTTTTAAAAATTTTTTCATATTTATTTATTTTCCCTTTTGTTGCATTGTTTTTTATTGTTATTGTAATTATTGTTGTTATTGATATCGTCATTGTTAGATAGGACAGAGAGAAATGGAGAGAGGAGGGGAAGACGGGGAGAGAAAGATAGACACCTACAGACCTGCTTCAATGTCTGTGAAACAACCCCCTTGTAGGTGGGAAGCAGGGGGCTCGAATTGGGATCCTTATGCCAGTTGTTGCGTTTTGCTCAACGTGAGCTTGACCTGCTGCACTACTGCCCAAATCCCTACTTACATGTCTTAATCTAATTTTTCCGTACACTATTTGCAGAAGAGACTATCCTTTTGCCAGTTAGTGGTTTGAGCCACTAACTTTGTCAAAAATTATTTGACCATAGATATGGGGGCTTATTTCTGGATTTTCAATTTTATTCCAATAGTCTGAGTGTCTTTTTTTTGGTTCCAGTACCAGACAGTTTTGATTATAGTAGCTCTGCAGTATAACTTGAAATTAAGTAGTGTAATACCTTCAGTTTTGTTCCTTTTTCTTATGATTGCTTTGGCTACTCTGGGAAATTTTTTTGGCTTTATATAAATTTTTGTATATTTTGTTCTATTCCCTCAAAAAAGTTCATTGATACTTCGATGGAATAGTATTAAATCTGTATATGATACTGGGCAGGATGGCCATTTTGATTGACTTTTCCCATTAACATTATGCAGTGTCCAACTTTGTTCTTTGTCAGTTTGATGTTTCATCTCTGGATCAGTTCTATTTGGTATTCTCTCACCTCTTGTATCTATATATATGCCTCCCATTTTTCATTTGGGAGAATTATTTTACTATTATTTTATCAAATATGCCTTCATCCCCTTTTTCTTCTTCACTTCCTTTGGGCATGCCAATGATTCAAATGTTTTTCTTCTTCAGGTCATCATATATGTCCCTGGTATTGTTTTCATTCTTTCTTAACCTTTTCTGTAGGTTTTGTCACTATTTTGTTAGTTTTTACAGCACCATCATCACATCTGCTGATTCTTTCTTCAGTCTCTGTTCTGCTTGCAAGTCCCTCTAATTTATTTGCTAATTTAGCTATTTTATCCTTTTGTTCAGCTATTGTAGATTTTAGTTCAATTGTTGTGGTTTTAACTTCATTTATTCTGTGGTTACCTCAACTGTTTGGCCTTTACTTCTAGTATCCTGGTATTTTGTTGGGCTATTCTGTTTGCTTTGGATTGTGTCGCTAATAATTTGTCTATTTTGATATTTGACTTCTTACTTTCTCCTTTGTTTTGGCTCCTACTTTCTCTCTGCATCTTATCTTCTGTTTTTGTTCCACTGTGATTTTTATATTATTTTATTTTTTGCCTCCAGGGTTATCTCTGGGGCTTGGTGCTAGCACTATGAATTCACTGCTCCTGGAGGCCATTTCCCCCCCTTTTGTTGCCCTTGTTGTTCATTGTTGCTGTTGTTATTGCTGTACTTGTTGGATAGGACAGAGAGAAATGGAGAGAGTAGGGGAAGGTGGAGAGGAGGAAAGAAAGATAGCTACCTGCAGACCTGCTTCACCACTTGTGAAGGGATTCCCCATGGGGGGGGGGGGGTTGGAAATGGGATCTTTATGCTGGTTTTGCACTTTGCATCATGTGTGCTTAATCTGCTGCACTACTGCCCGGCCCACTGTTTTAAATCTCTTTTTTAAGCTCATTATTGGATACAGACAGAGATAAATTGAAAGAGGAGGTGGAAATAGAGAGAAAGAGACAGATATACCTTCAGCCCTGCTTCACATTTTATAAGCTTTTCCCCCTGCAGGTGGGGATCAGGGGCTTGAATCCAGGTCTTTGCACAGGGCAGTGTGTGTGCTTAACCAGGTGTGCCACTGCCTGGTCCTTGTTGTTTTCGCCGGGCTGGCTTCACGGGTGGGTAACAGACGACCAGGGACTCATGGTTGAGCTGTAGGCAGTATCTCTTTATTCATGCAGGACGCAGTGCAATCTAAGCCGAGCTGAGCTAAACTAAAGGTACAGTACTCTAAAACTCACAATGCTGTCTTTATATATACTTCCCAAGTAGGGTGGAAACAGGATGTGACATAGAGAGGGTGGAGAGAAAAGTAACTGGTGAAAATCAGGGTGTGACAAAGAAGGGATCAGGGTGTGAAAAGGAGGGGGTGGAGCAGGCGAGAATCCTATCACTGAACCACAAATGCCCTGGAGGGAGGGTGGAACTTGTTAACAGTGGTTATGTAAATAGAATAGTGTTAAGCAGGGGGGATTTAAACCAAATGAAACAGAAGGGGTCTCATGCATACCAACAGGTCCTCACTGTGATTTTTCTTCCATTAGTTTTATCACTTCAGTTTCAAACATGTGGACTAGTGTTTCAGGTTCTGCTTCAAGAATTTAAACTTTTATAGGTTTATTGGAGTTTTTTTATGGTCTTTTTCTTGATGTTCTGGTGTCAAGGATTATATATATAGATATATATATTATATATATAATTATTATTACTATTATTATTGTCTTCTCATTCTGTCTGTTGCCTGTGGATTCTGATGCAGGCTGGCCCTGGTGAGGCTTAGCTTTTATCCATCAGTACTAGTGGTGGACTCATTTAAAAATAGATTTAAAACAGTGGGCCAGGCAGTAGTGCAGCAGATTAAGCGCACATAACGCAAAGTGCAAGGACCGGCATAAGGATCCCTATTGGAGCCTCCTGGAATGTCCCTCCTTTGTATGACATCAAGGGCCATCAAGGGTATATATATATGGCATCTGGTTGGGATCCACATGATCTGACGAGACTCTGGTAGAGTATACAGTGTAGTTGTGTGTTCCTCCTGTGGATCTCAGCATGAACTGCCTTGGATATGGCTCTGTAGATATCCACCGAGCTGAAATGTTTCTGAGTATGGCTATTGGGGACCCCTCCTTTGTTCAAGGTATGGGTTGCATGGGGCCCAGCTAGGGTATACCAGGACTAGCAGGTTTCAGGCATGACACATGATGATAAAGGGTTCCAGGCTGAAGTCGCAGTGCAGAATGGCACAGAAGAGCTTGGGCTGGGGGTCATAGTCCATAGTCACTGTTGGGCTTTTGGTGGAAGTTTGGGACCCTTCCTTTGTGTTAAGGTGGAAGTCTGTCATGGGTGTGGCTTTGCCAGTGTCTGTGGAGGCAAGTGATCTTCAGACAGGGCATGCAGAGATAGGGGGTACTGAGCAGAAGTCAAGATGCAGGCTGACATCTTGCAGCTGGGCTAGATTCAGCTGCAATTGCTGTGTCTCTGCTGGAAGCTGGCTGAAATTTGAGGCCCCTCCTTTGGTTTAAGCCACAAGTCTGTCCTTAGTGTGGCTCTGCTGCCTACTTTGGGAGCTAACAACCTTCAGATGGGAAATACTGCAGTATGGGGTTCTATTCTGGATTGGCAATACAAGCTGGTTCAAAATGCCGCTGAGTTGGAGTCTGCCAGTGATTATTGAACCTCTGAAGGTATGGGGGGGGGCTTTTGAAGGTCAAGGTTTTGATTGGACAGGGGTTGCTCTCAAGGGCAGAGATTCTCACCAAAGGGAGGTTTGTGTAGAGAAATGGTGGTAGTGGGGGCTATAGGCTGAGTGTTCTTCTAGGTCTGCCAGAGGCATTGAGGTTCCAGGCATGGAAGGAGGCTGACTCTAAGTGGTCTTTTCACATATAATTTCTATTGTAAACTTGGCTATTTTAGTTTTGGTTAGGGTCCTTGCTACAAGGATAGTGGGTTCCTTTGAGGGAGAGATACATACTTTAACTAGTCTTTTTCACTTCCCCTGTGTTCCTTGTTTTTCCTCTTTGCCTTTGCACTTTCTGTGTTTCCAAGGATTGCTTCTCTTAACTGTGACTTCCTGTAGCTTTTGTAATTGCTGTCAGCGTTGTCTCTGTCTCTTGGAGATATATCTTGGAGCTGGTAGATGGCCACCATCATAAATCTTCACCCCACCATTTTTTAAAGAAAAAAACAGAGGGGCCAATAGATAGAGCAGAGAGAGAGAGAGAGAGAGAGAGAGAGAGAGAGAGAGACTACAATACTGAAATTTCCTTCAAAGCTGAGGAAACTGGACTCAAACCTGGATTTTAACATGGCAAAGCAGTACAGTGTCCCAGTGAGCTATGTCATCATCCTTAAATAAAGTAAAAAAATAAATAAATAAAAAGGGCAACTATAACCTGGAAGATAATTCACCCAGTGACTACATTTGCTTTGTCATGCACATAACCTAAAAGTTTCAGTACTGTGATGTCTTTTCCTCTCTCGCGCTCCCCCCTCTCTATATATGAGTAATTCATAGTGGTGAAACCCAGATATTTCAAAAAAAGGTGGTGGGGGGAATGAAATAAAATTAGAATGTTGCTAGGTAAGATGGGAATAAAAGTGCATTGTCCTCCGAAAATGGGCAATACCCAATGCAGATGTCCTGCCTGCAAATAATCAAGAGCTCACTGCGGTGTGCTTATATTCTCCAGTAGAGAGGTTGTTGCTGGGAGTGAAGACCTCCCATAGAGCATGTGCCAAATAAGTTGCAGTGACTGCCATCCCTTGTATTGTTAGCCACAAGAGCTATCCAGGGTCACAAAAGGAAATGGGATGGTGATTTAAAAAAAAAGGTGAGGTAAAATGACCTGTGAAGGAGTGAAGATTATAGAACTAGTAGACTTGCAAGTACAGCTCCCACAGTGAGTTGTGTAATTCATAGAAACCAGTGGTGTGTGAACAGTAACTCCTACTCTTTTTTTTTTTTTTGCAGTGGTTTAATTGTGATTGTATTAGTGTAACAGAAATGGAAGGGAGAAAAATACTGGTTGGACTTGCAAACTCAGCAACTTAAATATGAACTCAATTTGTGTTTCCCTTTTAGTGATACCCTTACACAGTGCAACAGAACAGCATCCAGTGTTTTATTTTTGTGCTTTTGAATCTTATAAGAAAATTAAGGCCTGAAATGACAGGTGAATTAGAAACAAGCATGATCAGTTTATCAGAACTGTAGTACATCTTTTATTCCTATGACTTTACACAGCTCTCTAAACCTTGTGAAGCTCAGCTTTCTTATCTGTAGGGTGTATATAAAATGGCTCTTTTTTAGTGAGATATATAGTTCTTGAATTAAAATAATGTATGTAAAATTATGAACCCTTGTAAAATAGATGATATTAATATTAATTTCATTGTGGAGTGTTATTGTTCACATAGGACAATAAAAGTACGTTTGTTAAAGGCACTTCCGTAGCTCTTAGGCTTTATTTAAAGAGAAGCAAAACATTTTCAGGGCCAGGTGGTAGCATACCTGGTTGAGCGTTTATGTTACAGTGTACAAGGACCCAGGTTCAAGTCTCTGGTCTCCACTTGCAGGGGGAAAGCTTCACAAGTAGTGAAGCAGTGCTGCAGGTGTCTCTCCGTTTCTTTCCCTGTCTATCTCCTGCTTCCTCATTTCTGGTCGTCTCTAACCAATAAACAAATGAATATTATAGAAATTAACAAAAGAGAGAAGCAAAACTTTTGTGCAATTGAGAAATGGAATCACAGAGTTATGTAAGGAATATGAACAGTGTTTTTGGGGACTCAGTGATCTTTATATGATCCTTGGGATATCATATCAAAGAGACACCAGTTATCATGAAATTCAGGTATTTGAAACCAGTCAATCTCTTTCATTCACTCATGCCAAAGGAAGTGCCACATGTAAATAGAATGGCACAGTATGTTACTTAGCAGGTACCAAGCAAATGTGCCTGCCAGAATCGGTAAACAATTAATATGTTCCTCAGAGTAAAGCTTGTATTCTAAATATGAAATAATAATATATCAGATGTTATGAAAATTGCTTGAGACCTTAAAATCATCAGTAGTTTTTGGTAGCCAAAGTGCAAAGTTCTATTATTACGGTTTTGTACACAATCACTATTAAACACGGGTATGGTAATTTCATACACTGACTAGAGATAGAAGTCTGTAAATGGAGATCCAGGCAGTGGTTGAGCCACAGGAGTGAAACATGTACTGCTATAGCATGAATAGTACAGCCTGTTTGCTAGTTTTCCGTGCCTGTCTGATCCAAGCAGATTGCTCCATTAACTGTTGTGAGACATAGAGAGTCATGGTGCAGTCATAGTCATTTTGTACACTATGAAGCTTGTGAAATAATGCCTTTTATTTCTTCTGATTACTATTATAGGTCTAATTATGGTTCCATATTGCTTCCCTTTATTAGGTCCGCTTAAACATGTTGCATTGCCTTTACCGTGAATAGAATCAAACATCTTTAATTTTCTTAAAATAACCCGTGAAAATATCTAGGAAATTGATCAAGCAAGGATTTAGAGCTGTAAGATACAGAGATTCATGCAACACAATTTATAGTAATTCTTCATTTGCAATTTGACAAGTTGCCTGTTTCCATCTGGCTTCTTTTCAGTTAAAAGGAAGGACAGAATGAGGTTTTGTGGAGTACCACTTGCTTGGTAGAACTTAGAATATACCTCCTTCTGAGTTGACAGCTGTTGCAGTATGTTCAAGAAGTATCCATGATTTCTTCCCCGTGGCGTCACCAGGTGCTGCAATGCCTAGAGGAATTAAACATGGCACTAACTTTTACAGATGTCTCCATTGTTATCTACATGTAAGGACTCACTTGATTAAAACTGGGCAGACAGCAAACAGTAATTAAACTTAGCAATATGTTAATGTGTGTTTTTTCTTTTTTAAATTTTATTTCTTTTCTCATAAAGTCTAAACAAAAAACTTCAGTGCATTTTAAGTTTTACAAAATAAAACGCCCAGTTTTACTACATCTTTTTTTTTAAATTTCTAAATAGTATTTATTCATGATTTACCTTCAACTGAGGATTTCCTTGAGGTGATTTTGCACATGATTCTGCTTAACTCAAAAAGACTATGAGGGAGATAATAAATAAATAATCATTAAGAGTTCTATTCCTCTATTCTACGACATCACTGATTTGAAATAGCTTTTTTGAGCACACTGCAGCATTAAATATAATTAAAAAATATAACTTGATTTGAGAAACTATTAAATTAAAAATGTAGACATTAAATTATTTACATAGTCATTATATACCAGGCACCTAATAAATATTAAATATTTTTAATCATTGTCTATAGTCATTATGATAATTGTGCGAGAAAGGTACTATTAGCTCCAATTTATAAATGGTGAAATCTACAGTTTATTTTAGAGAAGGAGTTATTAATCAGAATACTTCAGCTAGTAGGAGTTAGAGTTGATTCTGGTTATCCAGCTTCCAAAATATCTATATTCATTCCAAGCCCAAACTATATACATAAAAATGAAAGTAAATGTTGCTATCAGGCCAAAATGAAAATGAGCAAAAATAAGATATAGCCAGGAGTGATAGTACAAAATGCATGCACTGAGTTCTTATATATTTGATAAATATGAACCATAAATTCTTCTATAAGTACTTTAGCAGCTAATGCAGAAAAGGAAACAGAACCCATTACAAACATGAATCATTAGATCCGTAGAGAAAAATAAACCAGCTGCTGGGTAAAAGCTCCACATTTTCTGTTAAAATAGAAATTTCTACTGTGGGTACTCAAAAAGAAGGATATGTGTAATTATCTTATAGTACTTTATTTTATGGTAGTAGTCATATTTTATAATAGTATGTATTTTGGATTATAATAAATTTCATTCAGTAATGAATTTATTCAGGCATATAATATTTTCTTAAAGTTACTTTTTCTTTCTCTCATATTTCCATTCAGCCTGTGCCACTGTGATTTTTAAGTATTTTGGATTTGTTTACACAATAAGGGGCAAATACTTAGGATATAACTTTTAAAACTACAATGGGAAAGCAGGATCAAACTTAGGTACGTTGCCTACATGTAATCACTTACATTCTGGCTTCTTCAAAATAATCTTGTTATTCAATTATCTAACGATAGCCATGTAAATATATTATTTTTGTTTCAGACTACTTCCAGTAGAGCTTTGTATTTTATTTTTCAGAAACTTTCTGAATCTTGTGGTACTATCCCTGGTAAGCGCTTATTTTTAAAGCAGTTTTCTACAAATCAAGATATAAAAAGAATTGTCATAAGGTGGCAGTATATTTCAGTGATACCATCAGTACATAAAGAAAGCTTGTTGCACCAAGTAGGTGAAACGGTGCATGAAAATTAACTGTTCTTAAAATATTTTGAGGAAAATTGAGCAGCTATTACTTCATTAATATGTAGAAATTTATCAAACACTTTTAAGCATTATTATTGCTTACATTAAAGATCAATACTTACTGGATATTTATTTCTACAGAAAAACTTTTCCTTGACCTTTTTTTATGGCTTTGTGAACATTAAGCAGAAAATAGTGCTTTGTAGTGATCATTGACCTATTTTATATTTTAGTGAAAAGTGATTTCAAACAGTTAATTTATGTTAAGAAAAGTATTTAACTTCTGCTCTTCCAATCTGTATTTCTGTAATTCCTTGCTCTTGCCTAGTTGAATAGTAAAGGTGATTGTGGGCAGCCCTCACAAGTACCTGATCTAAGTGGGCATGCTTCCATTTTCTCACCATAGAGTATGATGTGGGCTGTAGTTTTTCAGTATATGGACTCCACTAGGTTTAAGGAATTTTCCTTATATTTCCATTTTTTATAGTGTTTTGATCATGAAAGGATGTTGGATTTTGTCAAAGACTTTCTGTACATCTATTGATATAATTATGTGGTTTTAAAATGTCAGTGTTTACAGATGCTGTATTATACACAGGAAAAAAAAACCTACAGAATCCAGTAGGAAGCTCCTGGAAATTATCAGGCAATATAGGAAGGTGTTAGGCTACAAAATCAACATATATAATAAGTAGTGTTCCTTTATGCAAACACTAAGTCAGAAGAAGAAGGAGAAGAAAAAAATCCAGATATCAGTCCTATTCACTATAGTAGCAAAACAATAAAATATCTGGGAGTAAACTTAACAGAGGATGTTAAAGACTTGTATACTGAAAATTATGAGCCATCATTCAAGGAAATATAGAAAGACACAAAGAAGTGGAAAGATATTTCATGTTCATGGATTGGAAGAATTAACATCATCAAAATGATTATTCTACCCAGAGCCATATATAAGTTTAACATAATTACCATCAAGGTTCCATCCAACTTTTTAAAGAAAATAGAACAAAAGCTACAAATTTTTGTCTGGAAACAGGTAATACCTGGAACTATTAAATGGAGAAAGGAGAGACTCTTCAACAAATGGTGTTGTTGAAATTGGGTTGAAATATGCAGAGGAATGCAACTGAACCATTAGATTTCACCACACACAAAAGTAAACTTCAGATGGGTCAAGGACTTGGGTGGTAGATCAGAAACTGTCAGATACTTAGAGGAAAATATTGGTAGCACTCTGTTCCATCTAAATTTTATAGGCATATTCAATGATACAAATCCAATTACAAGGAGACTAAAACAACAATAAACAATGAGACTGCCATCAAATTGAAAACCTTTTGCACAGTGAAAGAAACCACTGTTATTGTTGTTGCTGCTGGATAGGACAGAGAGAAATTGATAGAGGAGGGGAAAATAGGGAGGGGGAGAGAAAGACAGACACCTGCAGACCTGCTTCACTGCTTGTGATGTGACCCCCCTGCAGGTGGGGAACCTGGGGGCTTGAACCGGGATCCTTGTGTTGGTCCACTTCACATTTGCTTTAGCTTAACCAGGTGCACTGCTTCGTGGCCCCCTATACATATGTTCTTAGCAGCACAATTTGTAATAGACAAAACCTGGAAGCAACCCAGGTGTCCAACAACAGATGAATGGCTGAATAAGTTGTGGTATACATACACAATGAAATACAACTCAGTTATGAAAAATAATGAATTCACCTTTTTCACTTCATCTTAGATGGTGCTTGTAGGAATCATTTTAAGTGAGATAGCTAGAAGGAGAAGGATGAATATAGGATAATGTCATTCATAGAAATGTAGTTGAGAAATAAGTACAGAGGGGGAGACACAAAGCAGAACTTGGACTGGGCTTGGTATTTCGCACCAAATTAAAGGACACAGGGTGGTGGTGGTGTATGGAGAATTTCAGGTTCTGGAACAGGATGATGGAGGAGACTCTAGCTGGAGGGTAGTGTATTATCCATGAAAATGAAAAATTTTACATATGTACCAACAACTGTATGAACGGTTATAGACTTTTTGAAGTTTATGTGAAAAAACTGTCATTTTAGTGGCATTAAATTCAGGAGTATTTGAATGAGATTTAATAAACAGTATAGGCTATCAAGAAGTAGAAAAATTATTTAACAGTATGGACTATGTTTAATTTCCTATCTTGCCTTTCATTAGCTTTGAGCCATTGAATTATTGAGATTTTGCAATAAAGATAGTTTTTATTAATAATTTGGAGGTAATAATAATACTAAATAAGACCATTAAATAATTGAGATTATTCATGTACTTACTAAATTTGGAGACATTTTAAAATAATGCCTGTTATTAAGGAAAAACTCAGTTTTATTTCTTATGTATCTTCTTTTGTGACTTATTCTCAGAGAAAACTTTGTTGTTATATTTACATATTATATTAATTTCTATGCTATGTAATGTAACATAGCCATGCAGATATGTTAAGATGACAAAATAAACTTTTCTTGCCTATCATACTTAATATATAATATTTGAACTCTTTTCAGTCCATACTTACATGTGTGGTGAAGAGGATATCAAGACATAAAGTACCTGACCTCTGTCTTTAAGTACTTTCCTATTTGGCTAGAAATATTAAAAGAGGCTAAGAAATGGGAAGACCAGTGTCTTACATTGTTGTATGCTTTACATTGGGTTGTTCTAGATCTCCCCCGCCAATAAAATTGGATCAGTCCTGCAAATTTCGTGGCCCACTTGGCCCCGCCCCAAGGAACCCCGCCAGAGTTACAGAGTTCCAGAGTTGGAGAGGGACAGAGTTAGGGAGAGTGCTTGCGCCGCCGCAAAGAGACAGCAGAGTTCTGTTTGGTGATTAGTTTGGTTTAGTTTATGAATCGTTGTTCCTGAATAAAGAAATACAGCTTCCCTGCCCAGCCGTATGTCTCCGAGTCTCTGTTACCTGCCCGTGAAGCTAGCCCTGCCGGCTGGAGCCTTCCGAATTTTAACAACATTACATGTGTAACATTTCCAGTTTATATGAATACTTAAGAAAAGACACTAAAAATGCCAAACCGGAAGAAAGTATATTAACATTTAAACCTGATGGCTTACCTATTCATGAAGAAATAATGCACTAAGTATACATACAAGGGACTCCTACTACTAAGAGGAGATTTCTTCTTTTCCTGGTGCTTCAGCTATATATAAAGCAAGGAAGTAAGGACTATCTTTTAACATACTGGAGCAAAATGAAAAATAACCTTTTTGATAAGTACACAGACATGCACTCACAGTGGCAGAATTGTAGGACCTCAAGACAGTCAGAAAGGTTAACTTTTGATAAAAAAAAAAACAAAAAACAAGCAAACAACAATAAAACATGATAGAAGAGATAAGGCAAAGGCATAAAGTAAGACAACTGAAAAGAATATAAACATAATTAAACCCTGTATTTGAGCAGTAGTGAACAGAATTAGGGGAAAAGAAAATAAGATCAATGATTAGGAGAAACTTGATCATCTCCTTAAGAAACAGTTGAAAATAATAAAATTAAAAGTTATAAGAATGAAACAACATCAATTTCACAGCAGAAAGATGACACAGTCAGTGATTTATTCAGAATTCTAGCTATACTAGATCTCATTCAGTCCTGTGAGGATATAACAATGAACAAAGAAAATATTGCATCTATTCTCAGAACAAGCATTCTGTGGTAGGATACTGATTCTAATTATGGGCCATAGGAATATATTATATGTTAGAGGATGATAAACAAAACCTGAGTAGTGGCAACACATGAATGAATAGAGTGTAATGGTGTACAAAATAAGTGTGCTCAAAAATATAAAAGTAGGTGTAACCAAGGCAACAATAAAAGACATAATAAAAGAAATATTTTCTCTACCTAAATTCATAGTTAAAAATAAGCCACTTTTGTTTTACTGTTGTCCAGTCAAATTATTGTAGCACAATAATTAACAAGTCTTACAAATATCTAGTCCAAAGAAACAGATAGTTTTGGGGGGTTGAATTGTTATGTAAGAAAAATGAGAAATGTTATGCATGTACAAAGTATTGAATTTTATTGTCAACTGTGAACCATTAATCCCCCAATAAAAAATTTAAAAAAGCAAGACTGATAATAAAATCATAGAAGAAACAAACAACAACAAAAGCAATATACTAACAGCATGAATTTTAGGATCATCTTGTCAGTCTTTACAAAAGAGCCAGCTGGGATTGCATAAAGCTTCCTTTGAATGTGTAGATTATTTGGAAATGATCTTGTCACTCTATCCTTGAATAAATAAATAAATAAGTATCATCTGAACTTATTGACTTTGAACAGAAGAAATTCCCACCCCCCCTTGAATTGGTCGACTAACCAGCTGCTTGTTAGATTCATTTTTTTATTTACTATTATTATTTTTTAATTATTGCTGATCAATCATTGCCTTTGTTGTAGCTGTGTACATTGAAGGTTGCTTGCGATTTCTTGTGTGGAGGATTCTAGTTTGGTTTTGCTTAGTTACTTTACTTTTTTTTTTCTTTTTTTAAAAATATTTTTTCATTTTCCCTTTTTGTTGCCCTTGTTGTTTTATTGTTGTAGTTATTGTTGTTATCGATGTCGTCATTGTTGGATACGACAGAGAGAAATAGAGAGAGGAGGGGAAGACAGAGAGGGTGAGAAAAAGACAGACACCTGTAAACCTGCTTCACAGTTTGTGAAGCGACTCCCCTGCAGGTGGGGACGCCGGGGTTTGAACCACTGCACTATCGCCCGACTCCAGATTATTTTCCTTTTATCTATTTTTCTTTCCTTCATCTATCTCTTGAGTTTATGTTTAATATTTGCTTTTTTGTAATTGTTTATTGCTGCTTTGTTTTTTTCTGGGGGGTGGGGATTTAGTGTAGTTAATTTGCTATCGTTTAATCTGTAGGCTGTTTGTTAGTTTGGGTTATATATTTATTTACTCATTTTTTATTTGGTGTGTTTGTTTGCCCTTCCCTCTGGATTGACCAAGATTTGCTGTTGTTGTATTGACTGGTGATTGTGCTCTTTGCTGTGGGAGGAGCTGAGTGGGTTTTTTGTATGTTTTTCTTTTTCTTTCTTCCTCTCTAATTTGAACAGTCCTTGCTTTTGGTGATGCTGTTGTTTTTACTTGTATTTGACTACGATTTATTTGCTGGAAGAGATTTGATTTGGTGTGCTTTTTCTTTTGCTTCTTCTACTTTCCAACTATCTCTTGAGTTTATATCTGACAATTGATTTTTGTAATTGTCTGTTCTTGCTTTGTTTTTATTTTTTGAGGGGAGACTTGCTTGATTTATTGGTTTTAGTTTGAGTTTTAGGTTGTATGTTGTTTTTACTTATTTATTTCTTTTATTTTCCCTTTCTGGTTTGTTGAAGACTTGATTCTGTTGTTGCTGATTGTATTGACTGCTAGTGATTATATGTGTTCTATTTTATGGGAGGATTTTAGTTTGATATGATATTTCTTTTTTATATTTTAGTATTATTATTATTTTAGATTTTTATTTATTAATGACAAAGTAGAAAGAGAGAGAGAAAGAACCAGACATCACTCTGGTACATGTGCTGCTGGAGATTGAACTCATGACCTCATGCTTGAAAGTCCAGCACCTTATCTACTGCGCCATGTCTTGGACCGTTATTATTATTATTTTTTACAACTGTTTTAGTCATATATTCCCCCACTTCAATTTGAACACAAAAGACACTTCATCTCATCTTTCAAAGGAAGTGGCTGTGGTATCACATTAGAGCAACAGCTATAGCCAGTCCTGAGTCAGACCACAAGGCTACTGACCGGCTTTAGTTGTCTAGGAATAGACTAGAGATCAGCATACACTATACCAGAACAGTGAAAGCCAGAACATAAACTACAAAGACACCAAAAATAATGGTTAAACCAAAAAAATCCACTATACCAATGAACTAGGACAGGTACCCAGAAAAAATTCCAAGCAAGCCGGAAAGAACTAAGAATAAGTAAAGCATTCAACATTAATTGATGCATTAGTCACAGGAGTGGAGAAAGCTTTGGAAAGAAATACTATCATAAATAGGGAAATAACAAATAAAGATCATGAAAGAAAACATGGACTATCATGAGGTATCAGAGAACTGAAAGCTGCAATAGCTGAGCTAAGAGACCAGCTAGCAGAACAAGCTAATACTGTAACTGAACAAGATAAAAAAAAAAATAGATGAACTGAAGAATGAAACTTCTATGAGCAACTATATGCTACCAAGCCAGAGAACCTGAGCTCTTATTTAGCTTTCTCTTATGTGATTTCTTATATAGATGTATTTCTTTATTAGGAAGAGAAGCATTTTTGAATAAACATTGTGATTTTTGAAGTCTTGTATGTGGACATTGTAGGTTTTTTTTTTTTTTTTTTGATTTAATAATCATTGACAAGATTGTAGTTGTAGCGGGAATTTAGCTTTTGCTCCAGTTTTCATATGGTTGTAACTGCTCATTTGTCTGAACTACAAAGAAAATGACTAAATTCAGAATATGAAATGATATCTAAATTTTTACATTTTTATCTGAGAACTCAGTGTATCTTATAAAAATATAAAAAGGGTGAAAGTAGATTTATTTTACTGTCACTATGCTTTCAGTGAAGACATAGCACAAAACAAATTTCAGAAAACAACAGACTGTCTTCTGGCATTAAAAATCTACATTTTTTAAAAAATATAGTTAATCATTTGTTTAAAAAATTCCATCATTAGGGCCAGACATAGGTATATATTTGAGAGAATTCTACTCAGATTCTTAAAACCTTTGAGGAACTGATTGCTTTTGCTCTGATCTATCTCATTAAGTTAGGCATAGTAAATTATTCATAGAAAACTTTAAATCTCAGTTACTTGTTTATTGTAATAATGGGTTTTTCTTTTAACTTGTCAAGTCTTATCCTCTCTTTGATATATTTGAAAGCTTAAGTTGAGAAAACCTAAAATAGTTATATCTGGTTCTGGTTCATTTGAACAGAGTAGACTGTTTTGTTTAATTGTAGACATTGTTCAAAATTTAGTTTTTTTTTTTTTTTTTTTGGTTGTATTCATTTGGAATTAAGAGAATCATGGCATCAGTTAACTATTGACACAGCTATTTCATCCTGAAACTTAGTGATTTAGAACAGTAGTATAGATGATCATGAGTTCATTTATGCATCTTCTCAGTGCTGAATTGTGCAGTCAGCTCTGCTGATATGATTTAATGCTGATGTTATCGAGGCTGGCTTATTAACATAATCTAGATAGTTCTGACTTTTACTAACTGCTCTCTCCTCCCTGTAGTCATTTGTCCTCCATTATGCTAGTTAGGAGTTCCTTATCTGGGAAGCACAGAGTCCCATGTGTGGGAGCCTTAGTTCTGAAGTGGCACACCATTGCCACATCTCTATCCAAGCAATTTGGAACACCAACTGAGGGTCAAGTGGGGACTTTCTTACCCTTGGGTGATAGAAACCACAAAGTTACACTGCAAAGAGGGTGACTATAGCAAAGATTAAAGTATATATATTTAACAATTCATCAGATTACTTCTAATCTCAGCTGTATGTACTTCTTCATAAGGAAAATGCATTTATTTCCTTTTTTAAGTATTATTTTTATTAGAGGCTAGTGAAAAAATATTACTGACTATAGACCTGTCAGAAAATAAAAAATATTGACCATTTTGGTTTGCTAATTCTGAGAATATATGAGTAAATAAGAAAGATGTAAGCTATACTTTCCTTGATTTTAATGCATAATGGGTACTTTGTTTTTAAATGTCTACTTTATTTCATATGAGACAATAAGTGTTTCATATTAGAGAAAATATACTGAAGCCAGAGCAATGCCACTTGAGCTATTTCCTCCACACTGAGTACTTTAAAGACAGTTAAGACAACCATCACTATAAATTTATGAGTGTGGTAATATAGGAGAAACTATATTAGGCACATCTCAGAAGTCCTGATCTATTCATTTTCAATGTGGCACCAGCAGAAATCTCATCCAGCTCTGGCACTATGTAGACTGTGGGGCTTCATGAAGTACTTGTGAACGCTACAGGTGTGGCTCCAAAAGAGAGAAAGTGGGAAAGGAAAGGAAAGGAAAAGAGAGGAGAGGAGAGGGGAGGGGAGGGAAGGGGAGGGGAGGGGAGGGAAGGGGAGGGAAGAAGGAAGGAAGAAAAGCGAATGTGTGGCACTTAGTAGTCACTGGCTCATAATACCTCTGAAATCATATTTGAAAAATTCTAGCAAGTCTGTCAACTCCAAAAATAAGAGTGCATTTTGATTGGAATCTAGTTTCTTTCCCTGAGAGAAACATTCTGGTTATTTGTTCCCAGAATCCTTCTGAGCTTTTTTCTCCACCTTCTGTTGTGTTCTTCTTTTTTTTCAAGAACGGATTAATTAACAAAACCATAGGGTAGGAAGGGTACAATTTCAAACAATTCCCACCACCCAATCTCCATACCCCACCCCCACCCCTGATAGCTTTCCCATTCTCTATCCCTCTGGGAGCATGGACCCAGGGACATTGAGGGTTGCAGAAGGTAGAAGGTCTGGCTTCTGTAATTGCTTCCCCTCTGAACATGGGCGGTGACTGGTTGGTCCATACTCCCAGTCTGCCTCTCTCTTTGCCTAATAGGATGGGTCTCTGGGGAAGCGAAGCTCCAGGACACATTGGTGGGGTCTTCAGTCCAGGGAAGCCTGGCCAGCATCCTGATGACATCTGGAACCTGGTGACTGAAAAGTGAGTTAACATACGAAGCCAAACAAATTGTTGAGCAATCATGGACCCAAAGGTTGTAATAGTGGAGAGGAAGTGTTACGGGGGTGCTTACTGCAAACTCTAGTGTACTTCTGCTTTCAGGTATATATTTTGCAGTAGTTTACGGATACGTGTGAACATATGCTCTCTCTCACAGAAACTGGTGTATATCTAGGTTATGGGACTTTGTTAGAAAGTGAACCACTTGAGATGGAATTAGAGTAACTATGAAAGGAAAGGTCTCACCTGAGTAATGAAGCTGAAGGGTTATCATTCCACACATGAAGTCTCTGGACACAGTCTGAAGTGAAGCATGTTGAGGTGGCAATCGTTGTGTTGGTTAGGTTGTGATCGGCAGATGCAATATTATTTGATATGGATTGGGAGAGGCATGCGGGAAAGTGGGCCCTATCCTAAGGTTCCAGGACTGGGGGAAATATAGGCTGTATAGTGGAAATATGAGTTTCCAGCTGTCTTAGGGTTCCAAAAGACAATCAATAGTTAATGTTATCATCACATTAATTGGTAATTGGGTTAACTTTGAAAAGTCCTTTTGTTATGGTTTGCTGTACAGTACACAGTATCTTGTATATAGCTGTGCTATTGGTTGCTTCTGATCTACTTGTTCTAGGCTTTTGAGAGAGTCCGCATATCAATTACACAGCCTATATATTAAAAAGATTCAGTTTGTGTTTTGAAAAACTTCGAGACATAGAATTAATTTTCCCCCTCTCATATTAACTAATGATTTGTATGACTACATTTTACTAGGAGTGTACATAAACACCATTCCCACCACCAAAAGACTGTGACCCATCCCTCCCACCCACTCCCACCCCCCACTGGACCAGGAAGCTGCATGCCTACCCCTCACCACAGGGTTTTTACTTTGGTGCCCTACTTATAATTTGTTCAGGTCCAGCTTTTAGTTTCCCTTTCAGATCTTCTTTCTCAACTTTTGTTGATGAGTGGGATCATCCCATACTCATCTTTATCTTTCTGACTTAGCTCACTTAACATAATTCCTTCTAGCTCTGTCCAAAGTGGGTCAGAGAAGGTGGGTTCATTGTTCTTGATAGCTGCATAGTATTCCATTGTGTATATATACCACAGCTTTCTTAGCCACTCATCTGTTGTTGGGCACCTGGGTTGCTTCCAGGTTTTAGCTATTATGAATTGTGCTGCTATGAACATAGGAGTACACACCTCTTTTTGGTTGGGTGTCATGGAGTCCTTGGGGTATAACCCGAGGAGAGGAATTACTGGATCATATGGAAGGTCCATGTCTAGCCTTGTGAGAGTTCTCCAGACTGCTCTCCACAGAGGCTGTACCAATTTACATTCTCACCAGCAATGTAAAAGGGTTCCTCTGTCCCCACAACCTCTCTAGCATTGGTTGCTGCTGTCCTTTTTGATGTATGCCATTCTTACAGGAGTGAGGTGGTATCTCAGTGTTGTCTTAATTTGCATTTCTCTGACAATCAGTGACCTAGAGCAGTTTTTCATATGTTTGTTAGCCTTTTGGATCTCCTCTGTAGTATATGTTTTGTTCATATCCTCTGCCCATTTTTCGATGGGGTCGTTTGCTTTTTTGGTGGTAAGTTTGCTGAGCTCTTTATATATTTTGGTGATTAGTTTCTTGTCTGATGTATGGCATATGAAGATCTTCTCCCATTCTGTGAGGGGTCTCTTTGTTTGTTTAAAAGTTTCTTTGGATGTGCAGAAGCTTTTCAATTTGATGTAGTCCCATTGGTTTGTTTCTGCTTTAGTCTTTCTTGCAATTGGTTTTGATTCATCAAAGATGTCCTTGAGGTATAGGTGGGAAACTGTTTTACCAATGTTTTCCTCTAAATATTTGATTGTTTCTGGTCTGACATCCAGGTCTTTGATCCATTTGGAGTTGATTTTTGTTTCTGGTGAGATAAAGTGGTTCAGTTTCATTCTTCTGCATGTTACAACCCAGTTTTCCCAGCACCATTAATTGAAGAGAGCCTCCTTTTTCCATTTAATCCTTTGGGCCCCCTTATCAAAGATTGGATGTCCATAGGTGTGGGGATTTATTTCTGGGCTTTCAATTCTGTTCCACTGGTCTGTGTGCCTATTTTTGTTCCAGTACCATGCTGTTCTGATGATGATGGCTTCATAATATAGTTTAAGGTCTGGGAGTGTGATGCCTCCATTTCTGTTTCTTTTCCTTAAGATGGTTTTGGCAATTCTAGGTGTTTTCAGGTTCCAGATAAATGATTGTAGTGTTTGTTCTATTCTCTTAAAGAAGCTTGGTGGAACTTTGATGGGTATTGCATTAAATTTGTATATGGCTCTGGGGAGAATATTCATTTTGATGATATTTATTCTTCCAATCCATGAGCATGGGAAATCTTTCCATTTCTTGGTATCAGTTTCTATTTCCTTGAGTAGCGACTCATAGTTTTCAGCATACAAGTCTTTCACTTCTTTGGTCAACTTTATTCCTAGGTATTTGATTGATTTTGCTGAAACGGTAAATGGGAGTGATTTCTGAATGTCTTCTTCTTCTTCAGATTTAGTGTTTGCATAAAGAAATGCCACTGATTTCTGTACGTTGATTTTGTAGCCTGATACCTTGCTATATTGCCTAATAACTTCCAGTAATTTTCTACTGGATTCTTTAGGTTTTTCTATGTATACTATCATATCATCTGCAAATAGTGAGAGCTTGACTTCTTCCCTTCCAATCTGTATTCCTTTGATTTCTTTCTTTTGCCTTATTGCTATGGCAAGAACTTCCAATACTATGTTGAAGAGTAACGGTGACAGTGGACTGCCCTGTCTAGTCCCTGATCTGAGGGGGAATGCTTACAGCTTCTGTCGATTGAGTATGATGTTGGCTGTAGGTTTGCTATATATAGAATCCACTATCTTGAGGAATTTCCCATCAATTCCCATTTTTTGTAGAGTTTTGAGCATGAATGGGTGTTGGATTTTGTCAAAGGCTTTCTCTGCATCTATTGAGATAATCATGTGGTTTTTGGCTTTGCTTTTATTGATGTGGTGAATGACATTGATTAACTTACGGATGTTGAACCAGCCTTGCATTCCTGGGATGTATCCCACTTGGTCATGATGAACAATCTTTTTGATATGCTGCTGTATCCGGTTGGCCAAGATCTTGTTTAGTATTTTGGCACCTATGTTCATCAGCGATATTGGTCTGTAGTTTTCCTTTTTTGTTCTGTCCCTATCAGCTTTTGGTATCAGGGTGATGTTGGCTTCAATAGAAGGTGGAAGGGAGTATTCCTGTTTCTTCAATCTTATGGAAAAGCTTAAGAAGTATGGGTACTAACTGTTTCCTGAAAGTTTTGTAGAATTCGTTTGTGAAGTCATCCTGTCCAGGACTTTTGTTGTTGGGAAGATTCTTAATAACGGTTTCAATTTCTTTGTCTGTGATTGGTGCATTTAGATTTTGTATTTCTTCTTGGTTCAGTTTTGGAAGGGCATATGCTTCTAGGAATTGTTCCATTTCTTCCAAATTCTCTAGCTTGGTGGCATATAGTTCTTTATAGAAGTTTCGCAGGATTCTCTGCATTTCTGTGGTGTCAGTTGTGATATCTCCTCCATTGTTTACAATTCTATTAATTTGAGTCTTCTCTCTTTTTTGTTTGGTGAGTCTGGCTAGGGGTTTGTCGATTTTGTTTAATCTTTCAAAGAACCAACATTTGGCTTCATTGATCTTTTGTCTGGTTCTTTTATTTTAGATGTTGTTTATTTCTGCTCTAACTTTAGTGATTTCTGTCCTTCTGGTTGCTTTAGGGTTCCTTTGTTCCTCTTCCTCTAAGTCCTTGAAGTGAGCAATAAGGTCGTTCATTTGAGCTTCTTCTTGGTGTTTAATATGTGATTGTATGGTTATAAGTTTCCCTCTCAGTACTGTTTTAGCTGTCTGTTGTGTTCTTCTAAGATTATATTCCTTTCTTGGCTGCTTCTGTGGGAATTTTTTTTTTTTTTTGCCTCCAGGGGCTCAGTGCCTACACTAAGAATCCACTACTCCTGGCAGCCATTTTTTTTTTCCCATGTGTTGTTAGATAGGACAGAGAGAAATTGAGAGAAGATAGAGAGGTGGATAGAAAAGTCGATACCTGGAGACCTGCTTCACAGGTTGGGGAGCAAGCAACCTGTGGGTGGAGAGCAACTGGATTCTTGAGCTTCCTAGTATGTGTGCTTAATTCTGTTCACTACCGCCGGCCTCCAGAAATGGTGTATTTTGACAAATGAATGGTTTTTTAAAAAACAATTCTTTATTGGGGAATTAATGTTTTACATTTGACAGTAAACACAATAGTTTGTACATGCATAACATTTTTCAATTTTCCATATAACAATACAACCCCCACTAGGTCCTCTGTCATCCTTCTTGGACCTGTATTCTCCCCCCCCACCCCCACCCCAGAGTCTTTTGCTTTGGTGCAACATGCCAATTCCAGTTCAGGTTCTACTTGTATTTTCTCTTCTGATCTTGTTTTTCAAATTCTTCCTGAGAGTGAGATCATCCCATATCCATCCTTCTATTTCTGACTTATTTCACTTGACATGAATTTTTCAAGGTCCATCCAAGATGGGCTGAAAACGTTGAAGTCATCATTTTTTATAGCTGAGTAGTATTCCACTGTGTATATATACGACAACTCGCTCGGCCACACATCTGTTGTTGGACACCTGGGTTGCTTCCAGGTTTTGGCTATTACAAATTGTGCTGCTAATAACATATGTGTACACAGATCTTTTTGGATGAGTGTGTTGGGTTCCTTGGGATATAACCCCAGGAGAGGAATTGCAGGATCATAGAGTAGGTCCATTTCTAGCCTTCTAAGAGTTCCTCAGACTGTTCTCCACAGAGGTTGGACCAATTGACATTCCCACCAGCAGTGCAGGAGGGTTCCTTTGACCCCACAACCTCTCCAGCATTTGATGCTGTTACTTTTTCTGATCTATGACATTCTCACAGGAGTGAAATGGTATCTCATTGTTGTCTTTATTTGCATTTCTCTGACAATCAGAGACTTGGAGCATTTTTTCATGTGTTTCACTGCCTTTTGGATCGCTTCTGTGTTGAATATTCTGTCTATGTCCTCTCCCCATTTTTGGATGGGATTATTTGTTTTCTTGTTGTTGAGTTTGGCAAGCTCTTTATATATTTTGGTTATTAAACTCTTGTCTGATGTACGGCATGGAAAGATCTTCTCCCATTCTGTGAGGGGTCTCTTGGTTTGGGTAGTGGTTTCTTTTGATGTGCAGAAGTTTTTTAATTTGATGTTATTGATTTCTGCCCTAACTTTAGTGATTTCTGTCCTTCTGGTTATGTTAGGTTCCCTTGTTCTTCTTCTACGTCTTTAAGATGTGAAATACGGCTCTTTATTTGTGCTTTTTCTTGTTTCCTAGTTTGTTTTCCTATGCTTGTATGGCTATGAACTTCCCTCTTAGTACTGCCTTAGCTGTGTCCCAAATATTTTGATAACGTGTGTCTTCATTTTCATTGAACTCTCAAAACCTTTTGATTTCTTTCTTGATTTCCTCTTTGACCCAGTAGTTATTAAGTAGTGTACTGTTGAGCTTCCACATTTTGGAACTATTACTAATATTTTGTTGATTGTGAAGTGTTAGTTTAATTCCACTTTGGTCTGAGAAGATGCTTGGGATAATTTCAATGCTATTGAATTTGCTAATTCTGTCTTTGTGTCCTAACATATGGTCTATCATTGAGAATGACCCATGTGGACTTGAATAGAATGTGTATTCCATTTTCTTTGGATGAATGACTCTGAAAATGTCCCAATAGTTCTAGTTTATCGCTCTTCTTATTTAGCTTCCTCATGTCTTTATTGATTTTTCTGCCTGGCTGATCTGTCTAGTTGATAGTGTGGGGTGTTGAAGTCCCCTACTATGACTGTGTTGCTGTTAATATATTGCTGCAGCTTGTTCTGTACATGTTTGATGTATTTAGATGACTTCTCATTGGGTGCATAGATGTTAATAATTGGTAAGTCCTCTTGATTGGCTGATCCACTGAGCATTAAGTAGTGTCTATCCCTATCTTTTTTTATTTTATTTTATTTATTTTAAAGTCTATTGTGTCAAATAGGAGAATAGGTGTTCCTGCCCTTTTTTTGGTGGGCCATTGGCTTGTATGATAGTTTTCCATTGCTTCACTTTGAGTTTTGTTTGTCTTGCTGAGTTAAGTGGGTTTCCTGTAGACAGAATATTGTTGGGTTGTGATTTCTGATCCATCTTCCTACTCTGTGCCTTTTAATAGGTGAATTCAGGCCATTGACATTCATAGATATCAAAGACTGAAGTTATTTTAATGCCATTCTTGTAGATTTTTAGAGTGTTCAGACAGATAGCATATTTCTGGTGATCTGAATGTTTATAGGAGACTTTTAGAACTTCTTTTAGGGCAGGCTTGTTGATAGTTAATTCTTTCAACTGTTGCTTGTCTGAGAAGGTTTTTTATACCTCCATTTAGTCTGACAGTCTAGCAGGATACAGTAGTCTTGATTGAAATCCTTTCTCTTTGAGCACTTGATAGAAATTTTGCCATACTCTTCTGTCCTATATTGTTTGTGTGGAGAAGTCTTCTGGTAATCTAATGGATTTTCCTCTGTAGGTGGCTCTTTGTTTTTTTCATTCAGCCTTCAGGATCCTTTCTTTATCCCTATTCCTTTCCATTCTAAATAGGATGTGTCTTGGTGTCTTTATGTCTGGGTTAATTCTGTTTGGGACCTCTGGGCTTCTTGAACCTTTATGTCTTTGATGTTGTCTAGGCTAGAGAAGTTCTCAGCTATTATGTCCTGACGAATGTTTTCTTCCCCTTCCTCTCTTTCTTCCTCTGGTAATGTGTATATTATTTCTTTTGAAGTCATCCCATCAGTCTCTGTTGTTGTTTTTAGTATATCTTAATCTCTTTTTGAGATCTCTTCTTTTGTAGTTGTCTCTAATTCGTCCTCAATCTTGCTAATTCTGTTTTCAGCCTCATTTATTCTATTCTCTCTCCCCTCTACTGTTTCCTAGAATTCCTCTATTTTATTGCCCTGTTCAGATACTGTTTTAGCTTGTTCAGCTAGTTGTGTTCTTAGCTCAGTTATTTCAAGCTTTCAGCTCTCTAATAACCTTGAGATAATTAATGTTTTCTTTCAGAGTCTCATTTGTTGTTTCTGCATTTCTGATGACAATTCTTTCAAACTCTTTACTTACTCCTGTGATTATTTCCTTAAGTAGTGTTTGGATGTTGACCTCATTATTTTGTGCTTCCACCTTTGGGGGGCTTTTAGCTGGACTCTTGTGTCCTGTTTTATTTCCCCAATATTTCTTCTTGTTGGTTTAACCATTTTATATAGTATGTTAAGAGTTCCCTCTCTCAAATTACTGATCACTCTTGCCTGGATTGACTTGTGTTTAAGTAAGGTAATCAAAGGCTTTACAATTGTGGAAATTTATAGTTGTTTCAATGGAATTTTAATCCCTGAGTTGGAGCTCATTGGCTTAAAAGCCTCTTTTGTTCTTTTTCTTTCCTGTACGCTATGGGAACATGAGGGCTTTTAAAGTACAAGTAGGCTTCTTAGCTTAATCACTGACTCCTGACCAGGAGATAAAGGGGCAGAGATATTTCAGTGGTTATGCAAAGAGACTCTCACAGCCCCATGCTAAGCTATCAAGGTATAGATCTTCTCCTGAGTGTCCTGGTTAGTTCTCTGTCCCCTGGTGTCAGCTTACTCCCCCCCCCCTGCTGCTACAGATTCTGAGGGTAGTATCAATGGAGACTCACAGTTGCATTTGGTGAGTCTTGGGGGAGTCCTCTCCTCTCTTTAGCCGTTCCATTGTTGGTGAAACAGACTGGAGGTAGTGTCTCAACTGGTAATCTGCTGGACTATTAGCAGCCTCTTACTCTCTCGCTTAGTTCCTCTCTGTCCATGAGCCATAAGTGTTTGCACTCATTGGTGATTTAGTGGGTTCCTGAAGTTGTTCTAGTCCTCTCTTGTTATGGTCCCAGGTGGTCTCCTTAGGTATTCTTTGTTGACCTGGGAGAGGAGAGGAGAGAAACACAACTGCTGCTGCTCTGTAACCCCTTCCCCCTTTTTTAAAGATTTATTCCTATTGTGTGGATTTGTACCCCTCTTATCATATGTTTTTGTCAGTGTTTCCTTTTTATAGATAAAGAAAAAATATTCCTATATGTAGAAAGTTGTAGCTCCAGAGTATGTTTTTCAGCATGAGCAATTTAAGTCTCTGCTCATGTGGTTAGTGGTACTTTTATTTGCATTTCTTGCTTTGGTCATTTGGAAACTTGCTCTGTGTCTGGTTATAGCACACTGTGCTGAAAAAGCCAAACGAAAAACTAGAGAAAGGTTTGAAAAATATAGTGTTTTGCAATAAACTTAACAACTCTTTATTTGTATTTGACATCTGAGACAACAGCTGAGGACTTAGAAAAGGCCTCTTATTTTTCTTTTTCACACTCTCTGTTCCCACACTGAATAGCACTGTATTTTTTAAAAAATATTTATTCCATTTTGTTGCCCTTGTTGTTTTACTGCTGTAGTTATTGTTCTTGTTATTGATGTCATTGTTGTCGGATAATAGAGAGAAATGGAGAGAGGAGGGGAAGACAGAGAGGGGGAGAGAAGGATTGACACCTGTAGAGGCGTTTCACTGCTTATGAAGCGACTCACCTTTAGGTGGGGAGTCGGGGGCTCAAACTGGGATTCTTTTTTTTTTTTTTAAGGTTTTATTTATTTATGAGAAAGATAGGAGGAGAGAGAAAGAACCAGACATTACCCTGATACATATGCTGCTGGGGATCAAACTCGGGACCTCATGCTTGAGCATCCAAGGCTTTATCACCACGCCACCTGCCTGACCACTCAAACCGGGATTCTTAAGCCATTCCTTGCACTTTGTGCCACTTGTGCTTAACCCACTGTACTACTGCCTACTCCCAGCACTGTGTTCTTTTTTGTTGTTGTTTGTTTGTTTGTTTGTTTTGTTTCTGCCACTGTAGGAACTTAGTAACTGCACAATGAATTCACTACGCCTAGTGAACCTTTTTCTTTTTTTCCCCTTTTATTTTATTTGATAGGACTGGGAGAAATTGAAAGGGGAGGGAGGGATAAAGAGGAAGAAAGAAAGAGAGACTTTTGTAGTACTGCTTCACTGCTTTTGAAACTTATCATCATCAGTCCCTCTGTAGGTAGGGACTACGGCTTTGAACCTGGTTTCTTGTGCGTGGTAACTTTTGTGCTCAACCTTCTACCTGATACAGCATTACCTGCTCTCTGCCATTTAATTATTTTAGGTAACTTAGCCAAGGGCCTTATAGTACAGCGTTGATGTTAGTTATTATCCATTTCCATAGTTTGAAAATTGGGAGGATTAGAGATGAAAAAAAGAAAAAATATATTTCCCTATGTAGCAATTGGCTTCTCTGTATACAACTTTCTAAAATCAACTTTCAAATAAACAAGTGCTTTTAAAAATCTATTCTTTCCCACTTACTAGATCATATGCTGTAGAATCAAAAGCCATTCTGAATATAACATGTGGAAAATCACCTTGTCAATGTGTATAAATTATTATGTAAATTATCTTACTTTAAGTTTACTGCATATGCAGCCAGCTCACCTGGTAGAGTGCACAGGTTATTATATACCAGGACCTCTACAGGAGAGTGCCTATAGGGAGGGAGTTTCACAAGAGATTGTATGGTCTTCTGGAGTTCCTCCTTTGCTCCCTTCTCTCTCTCTCTATCTCCCTCTTTTTTGTCTCTCCCTGTCTTTATCCAGAAGAAATAAAAAACTAATGATCACCAGGAGTTCTGGAGTTGTGTAGCCCTGTGGCAAAAAAGAAAAATTACTACATTCAACAAATTTACATTTTCTAAATTTTAATTTATTGATTTATAAAATGGAAACACTGACAAGAACATAGGATAAAAGGGTACAGTTCCCTCCACCAGAGCTCTGAATCCCCTCACCTCCCCTGATAGCTTTCCTGTTCTTTAACCCCATGGGAGTAGGGACACAGGCTTATTATGGATGCAGAAGGTGGGAGGTCTGGCTTCTGTAATTGTTTCCCCACTGAACATTGGCGTTGACATTTGTTTTTATGTAATCCATCTCTCAGTTTTTTTTCCAGCACTTGTTATAATTTCATTGCATTTTGAGTCTTTAAAATAATTTAATTGCTCCCTCTTTTTTTTTTTTTTTACATTTTGGAAGAAATTATCAACCGTTGCCTACTACCTTATTATAGATCTATTGCTATATAGTTAAGGATTTTAAAAATCAATACTGCACTTAACAGCTATAGCTTTCTTTTTTTTAAATTAAAAAAATATTTATTTATTCCCTTTTGTTGCCCTTGTTTTCTCATTGTTGTTATTATTGATGTCGTTGTTGTTGGATAGGACACAGAAATGTGGAGAGGAGGGGAAGACAGAAGGAGAGAAAGATAGACACCTGCAGACCTGCTTCGCCGCTTGTGAAATGACTCCCATGCAGGTGGGAGGCCGAGCTATAGCTTTCTGTCATTGGGAACTAAATATGTAAATAAGAATTAGCTTGATAATAAGTAGCTAGACAGGAGTGGAAGGGTGTCAAACATGTAAAAATGTGTCAAACTTATAATAAAAAGATTAATCTACATAGAAATTATTCAAAGTAGTCTTAAATCATAACATTTCATTGATTGATTTATTGACTTGTTAAAGAAATATATATTGTATGTTTTAACAGTCAGAGTGAAAGTTACAACACAAATTAGAACTATTATTCTTTTTAAGGAATTTTCAGTCTACTTGAGAGAACTATATAATCAATGTAAAAAATGAATCTTCCACATAAAATATCAGAAATTCTGTATACATAACTCAGCATCCTGGGCCAAAATAAAGTATCCAGAATACATACTCTTAGGAAAATCAACCCAATTTGTAGAGTTTTATAGTTATTATAAATATAAATTGATTTTAATGGAACTATGTTTACCTCTTTTTTTAAAATTTTTTATTTAAGAAAGGATTAGTGAACAAAAACATAAGGTAGGAGGGGTACAACTCCACACAATTCCCACCACCCAATCCCCATAACCCACCCCCTCCCATGGTAGCTTTCCCATTCTCTAGCCCTCTGGGAGCATGGACCCAGGGTCATTGAGGGTTGCAGAAGGTAGAAGGTCTGGCTTCTGTAATTGCTTCCCCGCTGAACATGGGCGTTGACTGGTTGGTCCATACTCCCAGTCTGCCTTTCTCTTTCCCTAGTAAGGTGTGTCTCTGGGGAAGCTGAGCTCCAGGACACATTGGTGGGGTCTTCAATCCAGGGAAGCCTAGCCAGCATCCTGGTGGCATCTGGAACCTGGTGATTGAAAAGAGAGTTAACATATGAAGCCAAACAATTTGTTGAGCAATCATGGATCCCAAGCTTGGAATAGTGGAGAGGAAGTGTTAGGGAGGTACTCACTGCAAACTCTAGTGTACTTCTGCTTTCAGATATATATTTTGCAGTAGTTTATGGATACGTGTGCACATAAGCTCTCTCTCACAGAAACTGGTGTATATCTAGATTATGGGACTTTGTTAGAAAGTGAACTACCTGAGATGAAATTAGAGTGTACTATAAAAGGAAAGGTCTCACCCGAGTAATGAAGTTGAAGGGTTGTCATTCCACACGTGAAGTCTCTGGATACAGTCTGAGGTGAAGCATGTTGAGGAGGCAATCGTTGCTTTGGTTAGGTTGTGATTGGCGGATGCAATATTATTTGGTTTGGATTGGGAGATGCATACGGGAAAGTGGGCCCTATCCAAGGGTTCCAAGATGGGGGAAGTAGGGGCTCTATAGTGAAGATGTGAGGGTCTTGCTGTCTTAGGGTTCAAAAAGACAATCGATAGTTAGTATTATCATCACATTATTTGTTAATTGGGTTAACTTTGAAAAGTCCCTTTGTTATGGTTTGCTGTACAGTACCCAGTATCTTGTATATAGCTGTGCTATTGGAAGCTTCTAATCTACTTGGTCTAGGCTTTTGAGAGAGTCCGCATATCAAATACATAGCCTATATATTAAAAAGATTCAGTTTGTCTTTTGAGAAACTTTGAGACATACAATTGATTTCCCCCTCTCATATTAATTAACTACTGATTTATATGTCTACATTTTGCTAGGAGTGTACATAAACACCATTCCCACCACCAAAGGACTGTGACCCATCCCTCCCGCCCACTCCCACCCCCCACTGGCCCAGGAAGCTACATGTCTACCCCTCACCACTGGGTTTTTACTTTGGTGCCCTACTCACAATTTGATCAGGTCCTGCTTTTAGTTTCCCTTTCAGATCTTCTTAGTCAGCTTCTGTTGATGAGTGGGATCATCCCATACTCATCTTTATCTTTCTGACTTAGCTCACTTAACATAATTCCTTCTAGCTCTGTCCAAGATGGGTCAGAGAAGGTGGGTTCATTGTTCTTGATAGCTGCATAGTATTCCATTGTGTATATATACCACAGCTTTCTCAGCCACTCATCTGTTGTTGGGCACCTGGGTTGCTTCCAGGTTTTAGCTATTATGAATTGTGCTGCTATGAACATAGGAGTACACACCTCTTTTTGGTTGGGTGTTATGGAGTCCTTGGGGTATAACCCCAGGAGCGGAATTACTGGGTCATATGGAAGGTCCATGTCTAGCCTTGTGAGAGTTTTCCAGACTGCTCTCCACAGAGGCTGTACCAATTTACATTCCCACCAGCAATGTAAAAGGGTTCCTCTGTCCCCACATCCTCTCCATCATTTGTTGCTGCTGTCCTTTTTGATGTATGCCATTCTTACAGGAGAGAGGTGCTATCTTAGTGTTGTCTTAATTTGCATTTCTCTGACAATCAGTGACCTAGAGCAGTTTTTCATATGTTTGTTAGCCTTTTGGATCTCCTCTGTGGTGAATGTTTTGTTCATTTCCTCTGCCCATTTTTGGATGGGGTCATTTGCTTTTTTGCGGCTAAGTTTGCTGAGCTCTTTATATATTTTGGTGATTAGTTTCTTGTCTGATGTCTGGCATGTGAAGATCTTCTCCCATTCTGTGAGGGGTCTCTCTGTTTGTTTAATAGTTTCTTTGGATGTGCCTATGTTTACCTCTTAACATAAAGGAAAGTTAAAAGTTGACCTAAATTTCTATAAAATGGTAAACAGTTCATTCTTTGACTTGTAACTGAATGATAAATGCTAAAATATATTCAATATTACTACATAAATATAAAACACTTGTAATGCCAGCTTTTTTATAAATCAGAAACTTTTAAAATTATTATAATCTAAATCAACATTGCTTTTTAAGTTTTTGGAATTACACTAAATTTCTAGGTAGGAAACTGTCAGAATACAAAAACTAATTTTTAAAAAATCCTCTGTCTTGAAAAGGCTGAGTTGTTTGCATTACACTCTTTTTTTTTAAATTTTTTTTCTCTTTTTTCTTTATTTCCTTTTGTTGTCCTTGTTTTATTTTTGTAGTTATTATTGATGTTATTGTTGGATAGGACAGAGAGAAATGGAGAGAGGAAGGGAAGACAGAGAGGGGGAGAGAAAGACAGACACCTGCAGACCTGCTTCACCACTTGTGAAGTGAAGCCCCTGCAGGTGGGGAGCTGGGGGCTTGAACCAAGATCTTTATGCTGGTCCTTGCGCTTAGCGCCACCTGCGCTTAAGCCGCAGCACTACCGCCCGACTCCCTGCATTACACTCTTTTAATCTCATAAAATAGACATTTTAAGTATAAATTTAGTTTTTCTTTTTTATATTTATTTATTTATTTATTTATTTATTTATTTATTCATTTGTTTTCTTTTGTTGCCCTTGTTGTTTTATTATTGTAGTTATTATTGTTGTTGTTATTGATCTCGTCGTTGTTGGATAGGACAGAGAGAAATGGCGAGAGGAGGGGAAGACCCCAGAGAATGGGAGAGAAAGATAGACACCTGCAGACTTTTTTCTTTCCAATCTCTTCCTTTTATATAATTATTTCTAATTTTTTATTTGTGTTATCTGTTCCTTTTTGCTTTGCTTTTCTCAAAATTTTCATATTCCTGTACCCTTTTCCTCTCTCCTACTCTTTCTTGTTCTATCCCTTTTGCCACAAGTGTTCTATTAGCAGTGTTCTCTTAACATTTAAATGTAATTACAATGTTTTAATACATTGTTCATTCTAAATTAATAAAATTGTTGTAGCTGTTGGTACTAATAATCAATAGCTGACAGAAAAATGTACCATCCTTGAGATTGTTTTCACATTCAATAAAAGCATGTTAATTATTTTGGTATGAACTTTACTTTTAGAGAGAAACAATATTTATAATCAATGTTTGAGTGAACATTGAGAATCTTAATATCTCATTTCTCTTTTTTAGTATTCAGTTCATATTCATTGGCATAAATTAAAATTGCCATATTAATAAATCATTGTAACTTAAAATACATATTACATTTTTCATGTGATACATTCTTCAGCTATACAGAAGTCTCTTAAAATTGATAGCCAAGAAATTCAAGTAAGTTCAGTAAATTTGTTCTATTACTATGTGAGAGACTAGGTTAGAGAGCAAGACACTATTATTGGATATAATAGTTAAAACATTTTTTTTTGTTCTTTTTTAAAATAGAGCACAATTCAGGTCTGACTTATGGTGGTGGTTGGTAATTGAACCTTGGACTTCCAAGCCTAAGGCATGACAGGCTTTTTACATAGTGACTGATAGTTTTTAGTATACAGGAAATAAGCCACAAAGAGAAAGACCAATACAGAATGATCTCATTCATAGGTGGCATTTAAGTAAGGGAAAGCACAAGTTGAAACTTGGACAGGGTGTGGTTTTTTCCACCAAAGTAAAGGACTCTGGGTAGGGAGGGGCTAGGTGGAATGCTGGGGCTCTGGGGTCCTGGTGTAGGATGAGGGGAAGGACCTAGCTTAGGAGAGCAGTGTCTTGAGACCTGTCATTGGGAGATCTCTTTTTGCATATCTGTTGTTCTAGCTTCCCAACTTTTTTTTTCTTTCCTGATATTAAAGATCATTTTTAATTTCAACATCATATTTTAAAATAATTTTTAATTTTATTAATTTTTGACAAAAAAGAGATACATTGAGAGGAGAGAAAGAGGAGAGAAATGCCTACACCAACTTCACCTCTTGTGAAGCTTCCCCCACAGGTGGGAACTACAGGCTTCAACCCAGGTCGTTGAACATGGTAACATGTAGTTTTTTTTTTTTTAAGTGATTTAATAATGTTTTACAAAAATGTCAGATAATGGGTATAATTCCATACAGTTCCCATCACCAGAGTTTTCCAGAGAAGGGGTAAATCAATTTTGACATGACAATGAAGAAAATCAGTAACAGAATAAGATTGGCTATACTTTTGCTTGAAAGAAGACAACTGGAAAGGATAATAGGTGAACAAAAGGGGAAGAGAAACGTAAAGATATTTTAAGAAGTTCTTATTATGTAGTTTGAAAATGCATTTGGTTTTTTGGAGGGGAAGAACAAATAGATTGTTAACTACAATAATTTGTTCATCTACCTGTTATGAAGTCTTTACTTTTAGCTGGCCACTGTGCTAAATACAATGTGATATATAAAGGGATGAAAATGGGTGCTTTCTTAAAGGGGCTTTTGAAACTATCGAGGAGACAGTTGTGTAAATATATTAGTTTAATCAGATATAGAAACAGAAAAAGGGAAGGCACGATGGAGACATTGATCTTTTCTTTCTGGGTAAATAACTTGGAGAATGCCTTTTTTTCTGAGTGTTAATGGCTACGAGGAAATAATATTTATTGGATACTTGAAAATATTGCAAACATTTTGTAAGACTCTGTAGATATTTAATCTCCTTTGATATTCATAATAACTCTATGAAGCAAGAGATATTTATTCTACTTAGGCAGATTAAGTGAGGCCCAGCAAAGTTCTGAATTGTCTAATAGTTAATAAACAGAAAAGACAGTATTTGAATAAACATTCTTTTATTTTGATATTGTACAGTTTCTAACAAATTTGAGTTTCACGATCATAGTGAAGAAAAGAACTGCCACTGGCAGCAAGTGATTATGAGAGTGGTATAGAATGGATTGGAAAGACAGATTGAAGATAGAATAAAGGCGGTGAAAAATACCAAAGGCCAAGGAGAAGATTTATAGAATAAGTAATGATGTGTTTTTCATTTAAGTCATTTAATTTTTTTTTGCCTTATCTTTATTTATTGGATAGAGACAGCCAGAAATTGAGAGGGCAGAGGGAGAGACTTAGAGAGACACCATCAACACTGCTTCACAACTTGCAAAGCTTTCCCAATGCAGGTAGGGACTGGGGGCTCAAACCTCGGTCCTTGCACATTAAGTAATTTTTAAGTATGAAAACTAGCCAAAGGAAATCAGAGAAACACTTGAGAAAATAATGGACATTTCCCATTCTGTTTACCACTTATTTGTTCATGGCATCATCATGCGTTGCCTATAGTCATACAACCCATTGTTTATTCTTTCTGTCACCAGAACTAGATTCCTGAATAATAACCTTTAATGATTCCCTGCTATCTAATTTATGTTTCAGCTCCTTATCCCGGAGATTAAATGTGTTGCTCTCCTTAGTCTGCACTTGGTTTTAAATAAATTTTTCAGTATCATGTTACAACTCAACTGAATTTCTCTTTGTTAGAAATATCAAAATTTAACCCATCTATTATGTTTTTATTTCAGTCACATTTTTCCTATTGAGTTATTTTAATATCCTCATATTTTCCTTTCAATTCTGTCTGTATTTGCTTCATAATTTCTTACTATTGTTTTGCCACTTTGGGAACTTACACATTTATGATTTCATAACTCCCAGAATTTTTTTGTTTGTTTGTTTTTACTTCAGATAGAGGAGAATCACTGCAGTACTGGACCTTCTCCCATTATTGTGGCCCACCTGTATAGTGTCAGAACTTGAACCCAAGTCACACATACAGCAAAGTATGAACCCTACCAGTTGAACTATTTCTTGACCCCATCACTTTCTTATTTTGTTTAAAAGGGGTAGTTGGTATACACTTTATTGCTATATTTTACTGTATTTGTTTTATTTTGAGAATAGTAATCAACACCTATAGAGTTTTAGATCTCTCTATTGTTTTTGGTTTGTAATAAAGCCAACTCTTCATAATGGTAATAAGTTTCAGTTTCTTGTCTGTTTTTACAACTTTGTGTATTTATGCATCTTATGTGGTGGTTGTGCTTTTTTGTGTTTCTCTTGATGAATTCACCTTCTTATTCTTGCTTCACTATTCATTCTAATGTGCTTGATATGGAGTCATGTTTTATACTGGAAGATGCTTGGAGTAATTAGTAAAATTCTATTGCTGTTATGTCTGTGGAAAGCATATGAAGAGCACCATGACCAATTTTTCATGTTCAAATCTAGTTGTACCTTTTCTACCTATCTCTTTTTTCTTAAAAGTTTCTGAAAGTTTTATCTAAAATAGCACAACATGGGGGCTGGGCGGTAGTGCAGTTGGTTAAGCGCAGGTGGTGCGATGCACAAGGACTAGCGTAAGTATCCTGGTTCAAGCCCCAGGCTCCCCACCCTCAGGGGAGTTGCTTCACAAGCGGTAAAGCAGGTCTGCAGGTGTCTGTCTCTCTCTCTCCCCCTCTCTGTCTTCCCCCTCCTCTCTCCATTTCTGTCTGTCCTATTCAACAGCAATGACAGCAATCACAACAACAATGATAAACAACAAAGGCAACAAAAGGGAAGGGATGGCCTCCAGGAGCAGTGGATTTGTAGTGCAGGCACTGAGCCCCAGCAATAATCCTGGAGGCAATAATAATAATAATAATAATAACAATAATAATAATAATAAAATAAAATAGCACAACATGGGGGACTGTTTGGTGGCACACCTGGTAGAGCACATATGTTACTATGTAAGAGAACCCTGGATCAATTCCATGATTCCCATCCACAGGGAGGAAGCTTCAGGAGTGGTAAACCAGTGCTGCAGTTGTTTCTCTGTCTCTTTCACTGTCTCTGTCCCCGTTCTCTCTCAATTTTTGTCTCTATAAAAATAAATAAAATAACATAGCACAACATTGATTTTTTTTTTTTTTTAGTAACTTAAAAAAGAAGAGACGGGGAGTCAGGCTGTAGCGCAGTGGGTTAAGCGCAGGTGACTCAAAGCACAAGGACCGGCATAAGGATCCCGGTTCGAGCCCTGGCTCCCCACCTGCAGGGGAGTCGCTTCACAGGCGGTGAAGCAGGTCTGCAGGTGTCTATCTTTCTCTCCTCCTCTCTGTCTTCCCCTCCCTCTCTCCATTTTGTCAGAGGCTTTCTCTGCATCTATTGATGTGACCATGTGGTTTTTGGTCTTGATTTTATTGATGGATTTACGTATATGGAACCAACCTTGTATCCCTGGATAAACCCCACTTGGTCATGATGTACAATCTTTTTACTATACTGCTATATCCGGTTGGCTAGAATTTTGTTCAATATTTTAGCACCTCTGCTCATCAGAGATATTGCTCTATAGTTTTCTTTTTTGTTCTATCACTGTCTGTTTTTAGTATCAGAGTGATGTTGGCTTCATAGAAGCTGGAAGGAAGTATCCCTGTGTCTTCAATCTTTTGGAAGAATTTTAAACATAGAGGTATTAACTCTTCCTTGAAGGTTTTGGTGAATTCATTTGTAAACCATCTGGTCCAGAATGTTTATTCTTGGGAAGGTATTTGATAACTGTTTCAATGCCTTTTGCTGTGATTGGCCTTTTCATATTTTCTTATTCCCCTTTGTTTAATTTTGGAAGTTGTAGGCATCTAGGAACTCATCCATTTCTTCCAGGTTCTCTAGCTTGGTGGCGTATATTGTTCATAGAAGCCTCACATGATACATTGGATTTCTGTGGTGTCTGTTGTGATATCTCCTCTTTTATTTACATTCTTATCTATTTGAGTCTTCTCCCTTTTTTGTTTTGTGAGTCTGGCTAAGGGTCTGTCAATTTTGTTTACTCTTTCGAAGCACCAGCATCTAGCTTCATTTATCTTTTGTATTGCATTCTTATTATCTTTTCTTTTTTTTAAATTTTTTATTTAAGAAAGGATTAGTGAACAAAATCATAAGGTAGGAGGGGTACAACTCCACACAATTCCCACCACCCAATCCCCATAACCCACCTCCTCCCATGGTAGCTTTCCCATTCTCTAGCCCTCTGGGAGCATGGACCCAGGGTCATTGAGGGTTACAGAAGGTAGAAGGTCTGGCTTCTGTAATTGCTTCCCCGCTGAACATGGGCGTTGACTGGTC
This sequence comes from Erinaceus europaeus, assembly GCF_950295315.1. Classification (NCBI taxonomy): domain Eukaryota; kingdom Metazoa; phylum Chordata; class Mammalia; order Eulipotyphla; family Erinaceidae; genus Erinaceus; species Erinaceus europaeus. The sequence goes on along the minus strand of NC_080172.1, from coordinate 80,375,253 downwards.
GGTCCATACTCCCAGTCTGCCTCTCTCTTTCCCTAGTAAGGTGTGTCTCTGGGGAAGCGAAGCTCCAGGACACATTGGTGGGGTCTTCAATCCAGGGAAGCCTAGCCAGCATCCTGGTGGCATCTGGAACCTGGTGATTGAAAAGAGAGTTAACATATGAAGCCAAACAATTTGTTGAGCAATCATGGATCCCAAGCTTGGAATAGTGGAGAGGAAGTGTTAGGGAGGTACTCACTGCAAACTCTAGTATACTTCTGCTTTCAGGTATATATTTTGCAGTAGTTTATGGATACGTGTGCACATAAGCTCTCTCTCACAGAAACTGGTGTATATCTAGATTATGGGACTTTGTTAGAAAGTGAACTACCTGAGATGAAATTAGAGTGTACTATAAAAGGAAAGGTCTCACCCGAGTAATGAAGTTGAAGGGTTGTCATTCCACACGTGAAGTCTCTGGATACAGTCTGAGGTGAAGCATGTTGAGGTGGCAATCGTTGCTTTGGTTAGGTTGTGATTGGCGGATGCAATATTATTTGGTTTGGATTGGGAGATGCATACGGGAAAGTGGGCCCTATCCAAGGGTTCCAGGATGGGGGAAGTAGGGGCTCTATAGTGAAGATGTGAGGGTCCTGCTGTCTTAGGGTTCAAAAAGGCAATCGATAGTTAATGTTATCATCATATTATTTGTTAATTGGGTTAACTTTGAAAAGTCCCTTTGTTATGGTTTGCTGTACAGTACCCAGTATCTTGTATATAGCTGTGCTATTGGATGCTTCTAATCTACTTGGTCTAGGCTTTTGAGAGAGTCCGCATATCAAATACATAGCCTATATATTAAAAAGATTCAGTTTGTCTTTTGAGAAACTTTGAGACATACAATTGATTTCCCCCCTCTCATATTAATTAACTACTGATTTATATGTCTACATTTTGCTAGGAGTGTACATAAACACCATTCCCACCACCAAAGGACTGTGACCCATCCCTCCCACCCACTCCCACCCCCCACTGGCCCAGGAAGATACATGTGTACCCCTCACCACTAAGTTTTTACTTTGGTGCCCTACTTACAATTTGATCAAGTCCTGCTTTTAGTTTCCCTTTCAGATCTTCTTAGTCAGCTTCTGTTGATGAGTGGGATCATCCCATACTCATCTTTATCTTTCTGGCTTAGTTCACTTAACATAATTCCTTCTAGCTCTGTCCAAGATGGGTCAGAGAAGGTGGGTTCATTGTTCTTGATAGCTGCATTGTATTCCATTGTGTATATATACCACAGCTTTCTCAGCCACTCATCTGTTGTTGGGCACCTGGGTTGCTTCCAGGTTTTAGCTATTATGAATTGTGCTGCTATGAACATAGGAGTACACACCTCTTTTTGGTTGGGTGTTATGGAGTCCTTGGGGTATAACCCCAGGAGCGGAATTACTGGGTCATATGGAAGGTCCATGTCTAGCCTTGTGAAATTTGGAACCTGAAAACACCTAGAATTGCCAAAACCATCTTAAGGAAAAGAAACAGAAATGGAGGCATCATACTCCCAGACCTTAAACAATATTATAAAGCCATCATCATCAAAACAGCATGGTACTGGAATAAAAATAGGCACACAGACCAGTGGAACAGAATTGAAAGCCCAGAAGTAAATCCCAACACCTGTGGGCATCTAATCTTTGATAAGGGGGCCCAAAGGATTAAATGGAAAAAGGAGGCTCTCTTCAATAAATGGTGCTGGGAAAACTGGGTTGAAACATGCAGAAGAATGAAATTGAACCACTTTATCTCACCAGAAACAAAAATCCACTCCAAATGGATCAAAGACCTAGATGTCAGACCAGAAACAATCAAAATAATTAGAGGAAAACATTGGTAAAACACTTTCCCACCTATACCTCAAGGACATCTTTGATGAATCAAACCCAATTGCAAGGAAGACTAAAGCAGAAACAAACCAATGGGACTACATCAAATTGAAAAGCTTCTGCACATCCAAAGAAACTATTAAACAAACAGAGAGACCCCTCACAGAATGGGAGAAGATCTTCACATGCCAGACATCAGACAAGAAACTAATCACCAAAATATATAAAGAGCTCAGCAAACTTAGCCACAAAAAAGCAAATGACCCCATCCAAAAATGGGCAGAGGAAATGAACAAAACATTCACCACAGAGGAGATCCAAAAGGCTAACAAACATATGAAAAACTGCTCTAGGTCACTGATTGTCAGAGAAATGCAAATTAAGACAACACTAAGATAGCACCTCACTCCTGTAAGAATGGCATACATCAAAAAGGACAACAGCAACAAATGCTGGAGAGGATGTGGGGACAGAGGAACCCTTTTACATTGCTGGTGGGAATGTAAATTGGTACAGCATTCTTATTTTCAATGTGATTTATTTCAGTCCTAACTTTAGTTATTTCAGTCCTTCAGGTTGCTTTAGGGTTCTTTTGTTTTTCTTCTTCTAAGTCTTTAATGTGTGTAATCAGGTCGATTACTTGAGCTTGTTCTTGTTCCCTAATATGTGCTTGTATGACTATGAACTCCCCTCTCAATGCTACCTTACCTTAGTCCCAAATATTTTGATAACTCATGTTTTCATTTTCATTGAATTCTGGAAACATTTACTCCAGCCTCCAAGGGACAGTAGCAGTGGAGACTCACAGTTACTATTGGTGACCCTTAGGGAATCCTCTCCTCCTTTAAGCAGTCTTTTTGTTGAGAAACTGAGACAGGAGCTGGTGCCTCAGTTGGCAAACTGCTTGCACTGTTACCAGCCACTCCTGTGTATATAAGGGCCTTTAGTCCCAGGAGTCTCACCTTAAACTCCTGTCTGTCCAGGAGCCACATGTGTTTGCACTCACCTGTGACTTGGTGGGTTCCCAAAGTAATCCTAGTCTTGTCTTGTGTTCCCAGGTGATCCTCTTTGCTATTCCTAGTTGACAAGGCAGCTGCTGCTAGTCTATATCCACACTTTTGGAAGTCTGCTCTCTGCATCAAAGTTTTAAAGCTCTCATCTCCTATTTCTATTATGTCACTTCACAGATAATAATGTCAGACACAGAAAGATTAAATGACTTACCCAAATCCCATAGTCTACAAGCATCAGGAAAATAAATGCTTATTTTCATCTGGGAAATTGAGAGGGGAGAGGGATAGAGAGGGAGGGAGAGTTAAATGCTTATTTTCTGACCCTATCTTGTGTTGTTTTGATTGTTTTATGGTAGCCTTTCTAGAAAGAAACTTAATATTTTCTGGGCTGGAGGCTAAAATGACATGATGTAGATAGACTCGAATAAGAAATTCTGATTGCAGTATAGTCTGAGGTCAGGAAGGAAAGGGAAAAAAAATAACAGCTTTCTTAAGGACATGATCCAAAATTAATTCAGACTCTGAAGGAACATGAGATAGAAACATGGAATCACTTGTACATCCTTATGATTTAATGTAGTCAATTATTTTGGACCACGTCAGGATTGGCAAATACCTTACTAATTATATTGTTATGGGCTGGATTCTTTCAGGTATTTCCTGGTCTGTTTGATTTTAATTTATTTTATCCATTGCCACCAGGGTTATTGCTGGGGCTGGGTACCTACATATAGAATCCACCATTTCTGATGGCTTTTCCCCCTTTGTTTTCTGTTTTTAAATATTTATTATTTATTTTATTATATAGAGACAGAGAGAAATCTAGAGGAGAAGGGGGGAGTTGGGTGGGGAGAAGAGAGAAAGACAGAGACAGAGAAACCTGCAGCATTGCTCACTGCTTGTGAAGCTTCCCCTTTGGAAGTGGGGACTGTGGACTTAAACCTCAGTCCTCGGCCATGGCAATGTGTGTACTCCTCCACACATGCCACTTCCTGCTTCCCTTTTTGTTTCATTTAATAAGAGGGAAATTGAGAGGGGAGGAAGATGTAAATGGAGAGGGGGAGAGAAAGAGAGACATTCATAGCACTTCTTCACTACTTCTGAAGCTTCCCCCTGGTAGGTGTGGACCAGGGGCTTGAACGCAGCCCTCTCTATAGGAATGTATACCCTCACCATCACCTGGCTCCCCAACAATCTTTTTTTTATTTATTTTTTATTTAAGAAAGGATAAATTAACAAAACCATAGGGTAGGAGGGGTACAACTCCACACAATTCCCACCACCCAATCTCCATATCCCATCCCCTCCCCTGATAGCTTTCCCATTCTCTATCCCTCTGGGAGCATGGACCCAAGGCTTGTGGGTTGCAGAGGGTGGAAGGTCTGGCTTCTATAATTGCTTCCCCGCTGAACATGGACGTTGACTGGTCGGTCCATACTCCCAGTCTGCCTTTCTCTTTCCCTAGTAGGGTGGGTCTCTGGGGAAGCAGAGCTCCAGGATACATTGGTGGGATCTTCAGTCTAGGGAAGCCTGGCCAGAATCCTGATGGCATCTGGAACCTGGTGGCTGAAAAGAGAGTTAACATACAAAGCCAAACAAATTGTTGAGCAAGCATGGACCCAAAGCTTGGAATAGTGGAGAAGAAGTGTTAGGGAGATACTCGCTGCAAACTCTAGTGTACTTCTGCTTTCAGGTATATATTTTGCACTAGTTTATGGATATGTGTGAACATATGCTCTCTCTCACAGAATCTGGTGTATATCTAGGTTTTGGGGCTTTGTTAGAAAGTGAACCACCTAGGATGGAATTAGAGAATACTATGAAAGGAAAGCTCTCACCCGAGTAATGAAGCTGAAGGGTTGTCATTCCACACGTGAAGTCTCTGGACACAGTCTGAGATGAAGCATGTTGAGGTGGCAATCCTTGCGTTGATTAGGTTGCGATCGGCAGATGCAATATTATTTGATATGTATTGGGAGAGGCATGCGGGAAAGTGGGCCCTATCCTAAGGTTCCAGGACTGGGGGAAATATAGGCTGTATAGTGGAGATGTGAGGTTCCTGCTGTCTTAGGGTTCAAAAAGACAATGGATAGTTAATGTTATCATCACATTATATGGTAATTGGATTAGCTTTGAAAAGTCCTTTTGTTATGGTTTGCTGTATAGTACCCAGTATCTTGTATGTAGCTGTGCCATTGGTTGCTTCTGGTCTACCTGGTCTAGGCTTTTGAGAGAGTCCGCATATCAAATACACAGCCTGTATATTAAAAAGACTCTGTGTTTTAAAAACTTCGAGACATACAATTAATTTTCCCCCTCTCATATTAATTAACTAATGATTTATATGACTGCACTTTATTAGGAGTGTACATAAACACCATTCCCACCACCAAAAGACTGTCTCCCATCCCAGCCATCCACCCCCACCCCCCACCGGCCCAGGAAGTTGCATGTCTACCCCTCACTACAGGGTTTTTACTTTGGTGCCCTACTTTCAATTTAGTCAGATCCTGCTTTTAGTTTTCCTTTCAGATCTTCTTTCTCAACTTCTGTTGATGAGTGGGATCATCCCATACTCATCTTTATATTTCTGACTTAGCTCACTTAACATAATTCCTTCTAGCTCTGTCCAAGATGGGTTAGAGAAGATGGGTTCATTGTTCTTGATAGCTGTATAGGGTCCAGCCTCTGTGGAGAGCAGTCTGGAAAACTCTCACAAGGCTAGACATGGACCTTCCATATGATCCAGTAATTCCTCTCCTGGGGTTATACCCCAAGGACTCCATGACATCCAACCAAAAAGAGGTGTGTACTCCTATGTTCATAGCAGCACAATTCATAATAGCTAAAACCTGGAAGCAACCCAGGTGCCCAACAACAGATGAGTGGCTGAGAAAGCTGTGGTATATATACACAATGGAATACTATGCAGCTATCAAGAACAATGAACTCACCTTCCCAACAGTCTTTTTAAATAAGGATTCCCACACTGCTGAGATGATTTCGCTGTCTGGTTCAAAGAATGTGCAATTGTTTTAGTAGTTACTTCTCTTACATAAAGGGAATGTTCACAGACAGGGAGATATACAGTGTTAGTGTACAGGGGACCAGTATGTGTTTGATAACTAAACAGTTATCTGGCAAGAACATTTTGATGATTATCAATTTTCTCCAAAACTTAGCATGAATCACTTTGTCATGGGAAATTTCTATAAGCAAGATAGTCAGGACCCCGTGCTCTTTTTCCATCATCATTGTGTATTATAGGTATTAAGTAGTGCAGAGAAAAGAAATAGTGCCAAGCTGCCTTCTGAGGTATTCATTTGGTAAGACTACATGGAAAATGGTGATTCCCGCCCCCCCCCCCAAATATATACAATTGCATTCCCTTGGAATCCCCTTTGTAAATTTTATGAATATCTCCTCTGGAAACAAACATATGTAAGATGACTGTTTTTCAAGTTAGTTGCATCATGAATAATTTATATGTGGTATTTAATACTGAATTATAACTCTCTCAGTTCCTTTTAAATATATGAAAAGGGGAAAGTATTAACAAGGCAGAAATATTCTTTTTTATGGTAATGGGGAGTAAAATATCTTGTAAATTTTTTAATTTTCCCAAGATAGGAATAATGCAAAGCCTTGAAAACCAAGCAAATGCAATTATCATGTTATTGTTATTAATTTATTTATTCAGGAAACATTTGTTGAGCCTCTGCATGCCTGGTGACTAGAAGTGCCAGACTAAATCAACAGTCTCCCTACCCTGTCAACTCCTCTTCCCCTCACTTCCTCTAATAGATACCAAGGCCTTCCTTCAAATTCTCCAACCCACGGAGCTTTCAATCCTTCTATGCCATTTGAACATATGTTTCCTGTGCCTCCTCCTTTTCTCCCTGCACTCATCCTTGAGATGGAAGGAAACTTCCCTGATTGCACTTTTCTGTGCTACTATAAATTATTGTAATCTCAATGCAATATTTGCTTGACCCTATTCTACAGATCAGGAACTATTCTGTCTGTGGTTTGCTTGCCATATTTTTCATGTCACTTCACTTACCAGACACTCCGTCAGTTGAATTTGTTGAATGAGAGACTATCCTCCTAGAACTTCCTATATATTTGGGGGTTGCAGTTCATTTGAAAAATACTTAGAACAGTGTTCTGGGAGGTGGCTCAGTGTATAAAGCACTGGACTCTCAAGCACGAGGTCCCGAGTTCAGTCCCATGGCAGCATGTGTGCCAGAGTGATGTTTGCTTATTCCTTTCTCTCCACCTATCTTTCTCATTAAGAAATAAATGAAATCTTAAAAATAAAGAAGAAGAAACATAAGTAGAGCATAGTGTAAAAAGTTGGAGATAAAAGAAAGGTAAATTAATAATCTTTATAAGTTATTACAGGAGAGAAGGGAATTAAGGGAGGTTCCTCAAGAGGAGATACTGCCCATATTGCATTCTGAAGGATACCCAGGTATTCCTCAAGTAAGGCGTATGAGTCAAGAGTCATACATTTTGTATTGAGGAAACGCAAAATCAAGACAGAAAAATGGAAAGAACATCACATGTTTAACTAAAAATATTGTTTTTGTATTATCATTAACAGTATCAGTATTGTACTGTCATCATATATATTTTTATCAGCCCTCCTTCAATAAAATAGGATTTATACACCCACTGTGCCAGAAGAGCAGATTAATATCATCCTACCTTGCAAAGCAATTTCCTCTCAGTGGGATTGTTCTGAAAAGTTTACCTTAAAAATATCAAGGGAGCAGGTGGGACGTATCACAGCTTGGATGTGAAGACAATATACAGGAATATTTTATTAAAATTAAATACAGTTCTTCTTTCTCTTTATGTTAAATTAGAATAACATATAAAATGCATTCACATATTTGAAAATGTTTTACATGCAGGAAATGAAGGCTGAAAAATTATACATCTATCAGAGAACTTCCCTTAATAAAAGTGAGAATCAGTGTCCTCTCTAACTATCCTCATATCCTTAACTCTGACATCTTTTTTCCTTTATGGTATAAAAGTGCTGAGTCAGTAGAATAGCTCACTTGGATAGTGTGCTGCTTTGACACATCCATGACCCATTTTAAAGCCTGACACCACTGCAGTGAAGGAAATTTTAGTATTGTGATATCTCCCTCTCCCCTTCTTCCTTTTCCCTCCCTCATTCTTGGTAAAAAAAAAAAAAATACAAATTGTCTATACTAACTGCCGAAATTCAACTTTGTTTACTGAAGCAGTCTCATCACAAATACTGATAATGTGCTCAAGAAGACATATTATAATATATAACAATTGCAAAGTCATAAAAAATGTGACTCATCATGCTACTTATTAAGCTACTTTTTAAACCAGACACCTATGGATTAATTTGTATAATAATGATGTAAACATTAAAAATTAGTACATGATATTGCAAAATATTTTTACTATGTCTGGGTTTTTTTTATCAGTGTAAAAATTACTACAAAATATGAAGTGGTGATACTGAGAGGATGGCTTTTGGAGCAAGTCAGACCTAGACTAGAGTCATAAGTCATGAATCTGGTTTCACAAACTGTATTTCAAGCTTGGCATAGGATTTTAGAAATGCTAGAAATGTCAGGAAAGATCTAGAATAGACTTTTTTGAATTTTCTGTCAAGGCTTTGTGCCAACAAGATTCTACTGTTCCTGGTTGATTTTTTTTTTTCCTTTCTCAGACAAAGGATGAAAGAAAGACAAAGGATGAAGCAGAGGGTGGAGAGGGAGAGGGAAGGGGAGGGGCGGGAGAGGCGGAGGGGGAGGGGGAGAGGGAGAGAACACAACACAGCTTAATTGCTAGTAAAGTTTCTCCTTTTGTTAGGTGTTCACACATAATGCCTAGGGGCTCAAACCCAACTCTTTGTCATGAATGAGACTGTGCAGTACCAGGTGAATCATCTCCAGGCTCTTGGAATCACAAATTTTAAGGGATTTTTGTTAACTTTACAACGCATTTCAGAGTTGTAGAAATACGTAATGAAATATTTCAAGTTTAAGTCAGTAAAGGAAATTTTTGTGCCAAGTGTCTTTTACCTCAAAAATAAGAATTAACTATCTTTAACTCAGCAATTTCTTATAAAATATAAGTTAACAGTTGTTTATACATTTTCAAGTTAATATTAGATTAGAGTTAATATTAAATAAAACAAACAGAAGAATATATACATAATGGAATACTGCTCAGCTGTAAACAATGATGAAGTCACCTTCTTTATCTCAGCTTGAATAGAACTTGAAGGAATGTTAGATGAGATAAGCCAGAAAGAGACAGATGAATATCAGATGATCTCATTCTTGTACTTAAGAGATAAGAACAGAAAGGGTTATTGAATCTGGTTCCTTGGGCATGATGACTTAGTTTGCACTCTACAGGGTGCCCCACAACCCACTACATCTTTTATTATTTGTTCAGAAGCACCCATATGTGAATAGATTTTACTAGTAGATACATCATTCTGTTTAGTAATTATGTTTCCATATCAACCTGAAAATTCAAATCAGTATTAAAAACCTTAAAACATAAACATCATCAGTGTGGTTGAAATTGGTGTGGTACACAGCATTAAAAATTCAACTTTGGGCCAGGCGGTAGCACAGCAGGTTAAGTGCACATGGTGCAAAGCACAAGGACAAATGAAAGGATCCTGGTTTGCTCTGGCTCCCCACCTGCAGGGGTGATGCTTCACAGGCTGTGAAGCAGGTCTGCAGGTGTCTATCTCTCCCCCTCTCTGTCTTCCCCTCCCCTTTCCATTTCTCTCTGTCCTAACAACAGTGACAATACTAACAACAATACTAGTAACAACAACCATGAACAACAAGGGCAACAAAAGGGGGGAGCCTCCAGGAGCAGTGGATTCATAGTGCAGGCAAAAATAACCATGGAGGCAAGAACAAAAAAAAATCAACTGTTGCCCTAGTTTTCCAGCCTAGTAGAATGTGGTGGCTTGGGCCAAGATGCACATTAGGTATATTGTCAGTCAGTTCCAAATGCCTCCAGGCTAGCAATCAGAGAAGCAGTCAGAAAGTATATAAGAAAGGGTTTTAATGGAATATGTGTGTGCTGTGTGTGTGTGTGTTTTATTTTATAGCCAAAAAGTTAATGCCAGATCTCAGTGCTGGCACCATGAATTCACCACTCCCAGCAGCCACCCTCCCCAACTTTTATTAGGACCGAGAATGATTGAGAGAGGATAAGGAGATAGAAAGATGGAGAGAAAGATAGATACCTGCAGACCTGCTTCTCTGCTGGTGAAACTGACACCCTGCAGGTGGGGAGCAGGGGCTCAGATCTTGTGCTTGGTAATATGTGTGCTTAAACAGGTGTGCAACTGTCCAGCTTCATTTTAATGGAATATTGAGATACGAGGAGAAAATTATCAGAAGTGAAGTGTAGTTCTTTACTGATGTATCAGAACACAGCATTAATCTCATTCTGTTTTAAAAAGACTAGCCATCTGGGGACTGGGGGATAGGAGAGCAGCATGTATGGAAGGCATCTCATGCAGTACAGCACACACTTTGCCATGTCTGACAACACAGGTTGGGTCCCTAGCAGCCAGGTGGGAGGACGGGGCAAACTAGAAAGCTTCACAAATGGTGGGGCATGTTGGTAGTGTATTTCTATCTCACTTTCCCTCTGTGTTGTTTACTCTCTCACTATAAAAGAAAAAAAAAAAAAGAGTCTTCCAAAGAGTGGTGGAATCAATCATATGGAGATATAAAGCCCCAGTGAAAACATTGGCAACAAGGGCCTGGGAGATAGTACAATGAGTAGGGTGATGAATTTGGAAGCAGGAGGTCCTGAGTTTAATTTGCAGTATCTCATGTTCCTGAGTGTTGCTCTGGTTCTCTCTTGTACTATAAATAACACATTAAATAAGTGGGTTTTTTTGAAAGAAAAGAAGACCTTGTCAGAAAAAGGACAAAGACAAACAAACAAACAAAAATCATATTTCCTTTGTATTTTAGTCAGCATCCTCCTTATCACCATTATTATAGAAACGGACAAGCAGAACTGAGCACTACTTTTATCACTGTATCAGGTACCAGGGATTAGAACCCACTGTCTCACTCATGTAAGTAATAAGCTGTACCACTTGCCCATACCCCTGGACCTCTGAGCTCCATTTCTTGATTTATACTTCTTCAGATGAACCTGATTCTCAATTAAAAGCCCAGTTTGGCAGAAATATTGGAGAGGTTGGAACACGACTGTGTATTTGATTAGCTGGTGATTATAGAGTAGGTGATTATAGTACAACTCATTGCTTTACCTCAGTTACTTATAACTTTTCAAGTAAAGGTACTGAATAGCAGAGATCTAAGGAAATACAAATTCTAACTGCTAAGCTTATTATATAAATAAAATATAGATTATATGTATACTGATGAAACAGTGCTAGCTTGATTGAAATAGTCTAGCAAACACAAGCAAAACATTGCAGTGAGCTGTGGGTTTTTTTTTTTAAACTGATGAGTACGTTAATTACTAAACTCCTGAAATTGAAAAATCTTTAGCAACTACACATTGCTGTGGTGTGTCACTGTAATAGAAGCAAGTCTGTTCTCAGATACTGTAATATAAGCAAATGTCTGTTTTCAAAATCAGATTCTCAGATTCATGGAGTGCTATTTCATTATTCATTGTAATATTTTTGGTGACATTGTATGCTCACCAAACTGACCAGCTTCACTGATATTTGGGGAGACTACCTGTCCCTGTAGAATAATTCTGCATAGACAGTATTTCTTGTCTTTTAAGTAGCATTAGTAAAGTTTCATACATTTTTTATGGTTGTGTGGAGTCAAGGATTACTTTTATTAAGGACTATACATTTTACTTATAATGAAATCCATTGTTATGCTCTCTATTCAATATGGAAATGAAAAAAAGTTTATCACTAGTAAAATCCAAGCTATATCACTGTTGTAAAATAATTGAATACACTTCTATAAGTACAAATGTAATTATTTGCGGATTAAAATATTACATATATGCTTATTTGAACTAACTTTTGCTTCTTCCAATGCATTCAAATATAAACTTTATTAAAATAAGATAAGTTTGAAACACAGAAGGGAATTAAATAACCGAAGATAGAAACAGGTACAATTTAAATTCTAAAGAAAAATTTATGTGGAACTGTAGTTTGCAATAATTGTTGACATATTCCCATAAGTACTGTGTCTGTGATTTTTCATGGTATCAATCATTTAAGGCAATTTAGGTAATAACATTCTGGCATGCATTTCTGCTATTTTATTTACACCATTTGCCTACATCATTGTAATGCAGTACCATTCTGATTTGGTACAGTAAATGCACTCTGTAATATCTATTATGGCATGGTCAAAGGATAATTTATTGTCAAATAGAAAAATAGGTCAACACTAATGTCACTTGATGATCTACCCCCCCCCAAGTTTAATAAAACATCTCACCAGTATGCATTCCAGTGCAGTGGTTGATATTTTATTAGGACTACCTGGCTATAGCAGTAGTGTAATTACTGAGCTGTCAGAGTGATAAGTGGGATTAATGGCAGCCTGATGCACTTTAGTCTGCAGAGCGCTTAGAGAATTGCAAGATGGTATTATTATCAGACTCTGCCCATTCTGGCATATTCATGGCACCAAAGGAAAAAAAATAATGCTACATTTCAGGTTTTCATTGCCCTGCCTCATTAACATCTGACATTTCCAACAGCTGTTATTTGTGAACTTGCTCAATAATAAAGGAGAATTATTTGGTAAAGAGGCTTAATAACTACAACTAAAAATCCTTACATTATCAGTGCTGTTAAGTGAATCTATTTATGTTGAATTTAAGATTTGTCTAGAAGAACAGAAACACACACACACACACACACACACACACACACACAACTATCCATTGTTTTGGCTCGTACATACCTGCTGACATTATAACTTTATGTCTTAATTGCTTTATTATTAAAGTTGTGTTAGACAAAGGTAAACATGAGATGTTTGAGTTCATTAGCAATAGCCAAAATATATTCATTTTATACACATATACATATATATATAGCACATGCACACACAGATGCATATTATTTATAATTATTGTTTTATTATAATGGAGTATTAAATATTTTTAAAAGCCTGTTGTGATAGTTTTAAATTAAATTAGAAGATATTTATGATGACATTATTTGCTAAATTTTAGGTGTATTATTTTCCCATAAAATAGGAAATCCTTTTAGACCACTTACTGCACAACGTATTTGCTATACACATGAAAATAACAGATGTAAGTATCATCTCATGTCAACATCAAGGACCAAATAGACCTTTTATGGTATTTTAAAACATATTTTGTGTAATGTACATCACTAATCATAGTTTCAAGAAATTATTTTTGAACTCAGTGACTGTTTTAGGGGAAAATCTTAAGTATAAGAATAGACAGGAATTCAGCTAAATGATAGATGTGAATCTAACAATGGCATTTAGAGAAATGATAGGGGAGAGGTTTAATGACTACATTTCAGAGACGACAATTGATTATGAAAAGCCTTCGGTACTCATTGTGCAAAATTTAATTTAGAGAAAAGGCTAAGGGCACAAACTCAAAAAAAGATATCAGATTTAAAAACAAGATATTAATTAGGTACTGAGAAATTGGTTCAGAAAATGAAGAAGGGCTCTCTTACAAAAGAATGACACTGAGACGGGTATTGTTTTCTGGAAGGAAATGAACCAAGGTCTTTACACATGGAAATGGACAGAAAATGAGTTAGCTAGTTACTTTTGTTACTGAGCGATGATTTTCTGTGAAATACTTGGAGAATACTGGTCTTCTGACAAATATGAGAGTGATATGTCTTAAATTTTTTATCTCTAGCATAAGTTTTTCTTTACTCATACCCTCACATTTTTGCTACGCCAATTTTCATTAGGTAGTTCTTCTAACCTGTTATGTTTCTTTCTCTCCAAACTTGGTCACATAACATTTCTATTTTAGAGTCATTCTCTTGTGTGACCCTACAGTCTAAATTCTACCTTCTGTAGCTTCCTTAATGCCTATTTTCAAACTTTTTTTTTAACTATTGGTATTTTAAATAAATTTTTATCTTGTATCCTTCTAGAACTATTGTTATTCTTGCTTTTCCTCTCCTCTCCTCTCCTCTCCTCTCCTCTCCTCTCCTCTCCTCTCCTCTCCTCTCCTCTCCTCTCCTCTCCTCTCCTCTCCTCTCCTCTCCTTTCCCCTCCCCTCCCCTCCCCTCCCCTCCCCTCCCTTCCCCTCCCCTCCCCTCCCTTCCCCTCCCCTCCCCTCCCCTCTCCTCGCCCTCTTTTTTCTCAGATGGATATTGAACACACTGTCCTAGTTGCATTTGATATGCCTATAGTTCCTTTAAACTGCTAGAGCCATGAGAGGAGGAACTTTGTTACCTTGTTCACTAAGGTGTTTTCTTTTTATTCCATGATAACTTTCTATTTTGAGATTCTAGTACTCCTGGTATAATCTTTTTGTTTTCCTTTTAGAAAGGAAGAGAGATAGACAGTGACACAGACAGAAAAATGTAAGCATCCATGTGTGGGGCTCCTTAAGTGGGTTTGGGAACTTGAACCTGGTTCCTTGCATATGTGTTTGACAGGGTGAGCTATTCCTGCCTCTGTTCATAAGTTTTATAATATTTTCATATCCCAGATTCTGTACTGTAGTAGAGGCTCATTAACTATCTATGAAATGAATTACAAAGAACAAACACCCAAGTTAAAGTGTGACAAGTCAGGGCCATTCTAGCCAGTTGTTTCAGTTCTGAAGCGATAATTACAGAATTGTGATTTTTCACTCTGTGGTTTCAACCATGTGCATCAGAAGAAGTATCTCTAAAGCTTCCCTGCCCCCACGTCCAAAATGCAGATTACTAGACCAACCAGACCAATAGCGCAGATTCTTTCAGTGATTTCTTTGTGGAAAATATGAACTGTATCAAGTTCCCCAAGAGGTTTTAGACTCACAAAAATTTAAGTATGTGTTTGGTTAGTTCTCCAGTAACAGACTCTGGAATGATATTAATATGTCAGCAGTTTACTATAAAATCAACCTCTGTATAGGAGTGAAGGAATAAGATATAGGACACCATCACAGTAAAGATTGCAATAAGTTCTTGCGGGCTTGCTCCCCAAGTGGGGGCAAAGGGAGTCAGCCTCTAACCTCCTCATTGACCTTAATTGGAAGCTGAAAAGGGGGCATGACCTTAGTTGCTCTTGTTCTCTCTAGTTGAGGGCACATCAGCCAGACAAAAAAAAAAAAAAAAAAAAAAAAGCTTTGATCTAGAAAGATGTGTATTTCAGCTTCTCACTGAATCATCTGCTCCAAGGTCCAGTTGCTGTATGAGTGGTGAATAGATTGAAAAAGGTGAGAAAATTGGAAGGAGGAAGGGAGGAATACCAAGAAGGAAAAAGGTGGTAGAAAAGTCAAGGGAGAAAGTAGGAGGAGAAAAAGGGGGAAGAAGAATGCTGCTAGTGGTGAAGCAAAATATTTATTATAGTAACTGAAGGATTTGTGGCCAGCAAGGCATACATACCTTTCCTCATAAAAGGGTGGGTCCTCTCAGCATTAGTAGTGTTAAAAGGGATCAAGTTGTGATTGAGCGAGTATAATCATTGTAAAATCTGTGAAGGACAACAGGAGAAGTGTGTGCACATCTCAGAAGGTGTGCAAAAAGTGAGATATAAATAATTCTGGTTATTTTATTACTTAAAGTTGTTATACAACTAGAAATAATGTAATTTTATTTACTACTAGTAGTCACTAACTCCATAATGGTAAAGGATATATACATTTATTTATTTACCTAAGTTGTTTTATAGTTTCGTTTACCTGTTGTTGTTTTTTTCTAGATGTCTGAAATGTGCAGATGCACCTTGTCAGAAGAGTTGCCCAACTAATCTGGATATCAAATCCTTCATCACAAGTATAGCAAACAAGGTAAATTGAGACTTGAATTTGCAAATAATCTTAGTAACAGCATCATCAGTAGTTACTAAAGTATAAAACTTACCTTAGTAGATTGGAGTTAAGACTATGATTTCTGTAGGTATGTGGAAATTTGGTACATTTTATTAAGTAGTTTCTTTCAAGTTTTGAATTAATTCTGAAAATGTTCATTTTTTATTTTTGGAATTGCTTACATGTAGATGAATAACAACTATAAAAAATGTTTCACTGAATAAAAAGTCATCTTCTCTAGGTAAAGCTTACTAGGTGCTTATAGATAAAAATTATCGTTGGTATTAAAACCCATTTCAGATTTATGAAAATCTATTTTAAAATATGCTTTAGATTCAAGTATAGTATAGTATAGTATAGTATAGTATAGTATAGTATAGTATAGTATAGTATAATTATTCAAGTATAGTATAGTAAGGCACATAAATGGACTTTTATCTTCTATTAAAATTAAGCTAATGTATTTAAGATTCGAAATATTTTTTAGAAAATGATAAACCTGTAATAAGAAAAAAAATGGGGAAGGACTTAAGAACATGACTAGAACAAAAGAAATTTGGATCTTTAATTTTATAAAAATAAATATAAGGAAGGCTAAGCATGTTTTCCCATTCACTATTTTAATGATTGATTGACTAATGTTTATTTTATTCTTGAAAGGAACACTATGAACTTAACTTTTTTTTATTTGTGAGTAATAGTAGGTTACAAGATAGTAAGATTATAGTATATAGTTTCACACCACACCCACCACTAGAATTCTGTATCCCCAACTTACCACATCCCAAAGACAATCACTATAGTTCTCACAAGTCTTGGGAACAAATTGTTTGCTTCTGTTTTCTTTTCTTTTCTTTTTTTAAATTTTAACTTAGTGTTTATCAGTTGTCTAGATTCCACATACGAGTGAAACATCTTGTAGTTGCCTTTCTTCTCTTTACTTATTTCCCTAAGTATAGTCACCTCCAGTTCTACCCATTTTGGCCCAAAGGACACAATATCATCTTTTAGATTACAGACTTGTATTCCATGGAATCTATAGCCCATAACTTCTTTAGCTAATTATATGTTGATGGGCATTTTGACTGATTCCACTCTTTGACTATTTTAAATAATACAGCTATCAACATAAGGGTACATATGTCCTTTCTAATTAGTGGTTCAGCATCCTTTGGATAAATACCCAAGAGTAGTATAGCTGGTTCATAAGGTAATTCCACTTTCGTTTGATCAAGGACTCTCCATACAGTCTTCCAAAGGGGCTGTACCAGTTTGCATTCCCACCAACACTGTAGCAGAGTTACTTTTTCTCCACAACCTTTCCAACGCTTGTCACTTTCCGTTTTGTTGATGGAAACCATTTTGGAAACCATTTGAGGCGGTATCCCAGTGTAGTTTTCATTTTCATTTCTCTAATGATGAGTGAAATAGAGCATTTCTTCATGTATCTATGGGGCATTGTGTATCCCTTTTTTTAGACAACTTCAGTTATTTGGCCCACTTTTCTATTGGATTATTTTTGCTTTTATAGATCTGTACCAGTTCTGTATAGATTTTTATACAGAACTTATGTATCACTTGTCTGATGTGATATTCCGATATCTTCTCCCATTTACTGAGTTACCTGCTTATCCTTGTGTGGTTTGCTTTTGATGTGTAGAAGTTTTTTAGTTTCATATTATCCCATTTATCTACTCTTTTTTTTCTTTTATTGTTGTTGTAGTTATTATTGTTGTTATTGATGTCGTTGTTGGATAGGATAGAGAGAAATGGAGAGAGGAGGGGAAGACAAAGGGGGAGAGAAAGATAGACACCTGCAGACCTGCTTCATCACTTGTGAAGCGACTCCCCTACAGGTGGGAAGCCGGGGGCTTGAACTGGGATCCTTATGCTGGTCCTTGCACTTCGAGCCATGAAAGCTTAACCCGTTTCGCTACCACCCAACCCCCTCTACTCTTTTTTATTTCTCATCCCCAGGGCATTGAGTCTTCAAACACATCTTTTATGTGAAGGTTCTCCAAATACATCTTTTATGCAAAGTTTTACTAACATTTGTTTCTATAAATGTTAGAGTTTCTAGTCTAATATCTAGATTTTCCATCCATGTTGCCTTGACCTTGGTATATGGTGTTAGGTTGTGATCAACTTTCATTGATCTACATATGGCTTCACCATCATGTGAAGAGAATTTCTTTACAAAGGTTTTGATTCTTTTATCATATATTAGGTGGTTGTATATGTAAATAAGAAACTGAAGGAAATGTTCTCCCAAAGATCTTTTATTTTACAAGGTTCAACATTTACACTTAATCCCTTGTCTTCAGCTTGTAAACTGGGGCCTCATGCATGCATTATTTCACTGTTCTTGGGTCACTTTTAATATTCTGTTAGACAGAGAAACATGTCAGCATCAGAGGTTTCACTGCTGCCATGACTTTCCTATGTATTTTCAGAAATTGACTATACACATGGAAAATCATTTCCCTCTCTCTGGTGATGTTATCTTTCTGGTATTCTCCTGGGATATCACTGGGGCTCCATCCCTGCACTATGAATGCACTGCTTCTGGAGGTTTTTTTTTCCCCCTTTTGTTGCCCTTGTTGTTTATCGTTGTTGTTATTATTGTTATCATTGTTGTTGTCAGATAGGACAGAGAGAAATCGAGAGAGATGGGGAAGACAGAGGGGGGAAAGAAAGACACCTGCAGACTTGCTTCACCACTTGTGAAACGAGCCCCCTACAGGTGGGGAGCCAGGGGCTTGACCGGGATCCTTATGCTTATCCTTGGGCTTTGTGCCATGTGCGCTTAACCCGCTGTGCTGCCGCCCAGCTCCCATCTCTCTGGTATTCTAAATAATCAAACACATCCATTCAAAAAGAGCTGTGTATAACTATGTTCATGGCAGCATAATTTGTAATTGCCAAAACCTAGAAGCAATCTAAGAGTTAAATAACAGAGTGGCTGAGAAAATTCTGGTATATATGCACACTGTTATACTACTCAGCTATTAAGAGTAGGTTAGGAAGTCAGGTGGTAGCGCAGCAGGTTAAGCGCCTGTGGCGCAAAGCGCAAGGACCTGAGTAAGGATACTGGTTCGAGTCCCCCCAGCTCCCCACGTGGAGTGGAGTCACTTCACAGACGGAGAAGCAGTCTGCAGGTGTCTATCTTTCTCTCGCCCTCTCTGTCTTCCCTTCCCCTCTCCATTTCTCTCTGTCTTATCTAACAACAACATCAGTAACAACAATAATAACTACAACAACAATAAAAAATAACAAGGGCAACAAAAGGGAAAATAAATAAATTTTAAAAAGAGTAGATTAATAGCTTCACCTCTTTTTGGATGAAGCTGGAAGGAATCATGTTAAGTAAGATAAGGCAGAAAGAGAAGGATGGATATGGGATGATCTCACTCATACACAGAAGTTAAGAAATAAGAACAGAAAAAAAGAAAACATAAAGTAGAACTTGGACTGGTTTTGGTATGTTTCACCAAAGTAAAAAAACTCTTGGCAGGTAGGGTGCCGGGATAGCCTGAGGGTACTTCTTCCCGAGCCGGTGCTCTCTGGGTTGGAGAGAACTCAACTGGAGCTGATCTAGGCTGCTGTGTGGGAGAGGGATCAGGAAAGCGTGCTGCACCAACTTCCGCAGGAGATACACTCTGGAACTCTCGGAGCCGGAAAGCAATTTCCAAGTGTCTTTAATCAGAAGAGCAGCTGTTTTTATACTCTCCAAGTAGGGTGGAAACAGGATGTGATATAGAGAGGGTGGAGAGAAAAGTGACTGGTGAAAATCAGAGTGTGACAAGGAGGGGGCGGAACAGGCGAGAATCCTATGACTGAACCACCAATGCCCTGGAGTGCTTTATGTAAAAGTGATTTATGTAAATAGACCAAACCTTTGGATCAGTAAATCCCTATATAGGCATATGGATAAGAAGAAGCCAGGGGGAGATGGCAACTACCCAACATCTCCCCCTTTCTTTTTAACTTTTTGCCATAGTATCAGGAGTGTGGGGCACTTTGTGAGGCAGGGAGACTGATAAGAGGCACACCTTTTTTTTTGGGGGGTTCTACTGTCCCTCCTTGCTCAACCTCTCCGTGGAGAGAGAGACTAACAGGATTGACACACCCCTCAGGCTCAAGCCCTTCCAAGCTCAACCATATCCTCACAATTCCCCAACATCTTCCTCTTACTTAATGGCCATATATAACTGGGTCAATGTCTGTAAAAGGCTTCATCTCTGTCAGGGGAATAGCAGTGTAGGGGTGAACGGAAACCTGTTGGGAAGAAAGCAGAATGATAGTGTGTAAGTGTCTTTAAAAAGAACTAGCACAAGACGGAGGGATAAGTAAGAGTAGCAAGAGACAGAGTGAGCCTGATGGGTGGAGGAGTGGGGGCCTGATAAGCCGAGGGGCTAGAGGGGTGATCTGGCATTGCAAAATCCCGAGTCAGCCTGCTACAGTCATTCTTCAAGAAGTCCAGGAGTATAAAAGGAGTGTCTAGCAAGTTCTATAGAAGCATCAGTCCAATGTCAACAGCCAGGAAATAAATGCCACACGTCTATCTTGATGGAGGAGGACGGCCACCGGAACTTTTCTTCTCTGTAGAGAGTGACCTGGAACCGCCAAAACATGATGGGCGAAACAGAAGCAGGAAGAGCAGACACCGATGATTGAGAGAAAGGCAGTAGGAAAGTCTTGTCCTTCGGAGTCTGTGAATCAGGTTCTCCAGATCGTGTCAGGTCACATCATGGGTTTCTGGGGATGGCTGTAATTGTGGGTGATGTCAGAGGTCAGGGGTCCAAGATGGATTTCTGGGGATTCTATATGAGCAGATGCTTCTTTATGCGAAGGCTTGTCATAGCTGTAGTCAATTACTTATGAAAAAACTTTGTAACAAATTAGAAGTTTACTACAATTGATAACTCAATGATTATAACTGGTTTAGGTATCTTTATAATTTTGTGTAAAGGTCATCTTACGTGACCTCATGTAGCAGTCTTTATATAGCAAAGTTTTCATACCGAGTTTAAGTTACATATATTGATTCTTGACTATTTTTACATTGGGTTTTTAAGCAAACTCAGGTTACTAGAGTTAACACATTTTAGTGACATTTTTTTTTTTTTGGTACATTTACAATATCAGATTGATGCCAAATTTGTTGTGGATTAATTTCCACAAGATAGCTTACAGGACATTTTTGGGGGCCCTCCAAAAATGTCCTGTATAGAGAATCTGTATTTTAACTTAGGAGATGAAGAATTGTCACATTGAATATTTAGAGTTTTACCTTAAACACTCAGTTACTTAAATGAATTGATTTTACCTCTTCTCGTAAAAATGTAACTTCGAAGTTACAATTTAACTGTTAAGTTAATGTTTACCAAACTTGAAACACGCATATTAAACATATAGTTTATAACACACAGGAGGAGAAAAACTTGTAAATAAGATATATCATTTCAAATGTGAATTTAGAACTACTGTCATAGTTGAACCATCTTTACTCACACAGTTTAAGACTAAACATTTCATATTGGTATCAAGACTTAAAAAAGAAATCAAAAGGGGGAATGAATAATTTATGGACTGTTTCTGGACGTCTCCAGAAACCATGGCTGCGTCCAGCCGTTTGATATAAAGTCAGTTAACTTTCAGAGTACTCTGAGCACAATGGGTCATACAAAAATTTTGGTCACTCAACTCACTCAATTTTTTTTTTTTTCACTCACTCACTCACTCACTCACAAAACACAACTGGCCAGTCATAGCATAAGACATTCATTCGGGGGGGGGGGAGAGTTCTGTGAATCAGATTTTTTTTTTTTTTTGATTCTGCCATGCTGTATTATGGATCCTGGGGTGCATCCTGTAGCCAGTCCTCTTGCAGCCAGTCTTCTTGCAGTGTTTCTTGTTCTTCAGGGATATCAGCACCATCATGTGGGTATTGCCGGACATGGCGGGCAGGAACCCAAACAGGCTTGGAGTAATTTTGTGGAAAAATACATGCGAAACCCCTCCCCATAGTCAACAGGGGGTCAGGTCCTTTCCAAATTTTATCAAGTGGGTCTTTCCATTTGACTTTAATAGCTGGGAGAGTGGGTGGTGTTTGCCAATGAAGAATTATAGGAGGTTGGTCTGAGTTTTTGTAAATATTAAAGAGATTTAATGTAGTTAAGGCTTTTGCCAGCTGGATATTAGGGGGGTACATTTCCCCTTTTTCTTTATTTAATTGAGCCTTAAGAGTTTGATGGGCCCTCTCAACAATGCCTTGTCCCTGTGGATTATACGGAATGCCTGTAGTATGAGTAATGTTCCAGAGGGAACAAAAATCTTTAAATTGTTTGCTGGTAAAAGCAGGTCCATTATCCGTTTTAAGTTGAAGAGGTAAGCCCATTACAGCAAAACAGGAGAGCATATGGTTTATAAGCTTTTTTGAGTTTTCTCCAGTCTGAGCTGTAGCCCACATAAACTTAGAGAAGGTATCAATTGAGACGAACACATATTTTTGTTTGCCAAAGTTAGGTATGTGGGTAACATCAATTTGCCAAAGAGCGTTGGCTTTTAAACCTCGAGGATTAACCCCTAGAGTCTGAATAGCAGGTGTTTTGATTAGACCTGCACAGGAGGAACATGTAGCAAGAATACGTTTTAACTGTGGCAGAGGAATATCAGGAAATCGAGCTCGAAGACCTTTAAGATTAACATGGGTTAGGGAATGAAAGTCAGCAGGATTAGAGACAGAGGCTAGGAGAATTCCTGTGGAGGCAAGGCGGTCAGCTGCAGCATTCCCTTCGGACAGGGGACCAGGAAGAGGGCTGTGGGAACGTAGGTGCTGAACATACAGTGGATGGGTTCGAGAACAGAGCATAGAGGCAATTTGAATTAAAAGAGGAGAAAGTGGGTTGTCATCAATTCTTACATAAGATCGAGCAAGCCATGGAAGTAAGTTAACAGTATACACACTGTCAGAAAAAAGGTTGAAGGATTCTGGTACAGCTTTTAATGCAAGGAAAACAGCATAAAGTTCTTTGTACTGAGGGGAATTATCAGGAAGTTCAGTAAAGAGAGGTTTGGGGTATTGCTGGTCTGGATAATATATAAGGGCAGCAGCTCCCTTTTTTCCACCATCAGTGAACACTGTAGGAGCAGAGGGGATGGGATCTCGAGAGAAAAGTTTAGGTACTAGTAGAGGCAACAGAGGTAAAGAAGCTATGAAATTATTAGAGGGAAAATGATTATCTAATTGTCCTGGAAAACCCATTAAACTTATGGCAAAACGAGAATGGTGGCGTATGAGCCATTCTGTGTCAGTGAGAGAAAAGGGAAGAATGATTGAATCTGGTTCCCTTCCTAAGACCTGAACCGATCTGTTTCTTCCTTGGCGAACCATAAATGCTAAGGCATCAATCTTGGTAAGGAGTCTTGGAGCTCCGCCTACTGGCGTATGAAGCCATTCAAGAACGCCATGTTTCTGCCACAATGCCCCCACTACCGTGGGGGTGGAGTTAAAGATTAGAAGATTTACTGGAGAGGAGGGGGAGAATCGAACGAGGTGCATGTCCTGGAGAGCCTGGTTAACTTTTTCCAGAGCCAAGGATGCTTCGGGGGTTAACATACGCTTTGAGGAGGGCTGTTTGTTTCCTTTTAACAGATCGAACAGTGGTTGCAGGCAGCTCGTAGGCAGATAAAGATACTGCCTAAGCCAATTCAAATTTCCAAGAAAACTTTGTAAAGAAGCAAGAGTGAGATTAGAAGGAAAAGTAACACAAGGTTTTAAAGGACGAATCTGCGTTAGGGAAATCTCTGAGCCTAAGAAAGATATTGGAGGGATTAGCTGTATCTTCTCAGGAGCTACATTAAGTCCACTTCTCTTTAAGGCAGGGATTAGAAAATCACGTAGGGCGGAGAGATCTGTATCTAATTCTCCCCATATTAACACGTCATCCATATAATGAAAAACCTTAAGGCCCTTATGAATATATGGAAAAAGGGCAGATTTAACAACCTCTTGACAAATAGTAGGACTATTAGCCATGCCCTGGGGCAGTACCACCCATTCAAATCTATCGGCAGGGCTGGCATTATTAATAGAAGGAACAGAGAAAGCAAAACGTTTACAATCTTGTGGGTGTAAGGGAATAGAGAAAAAACAATCCTGTATATCAATAGCTATGACTGGAATTCCTGTGGGAATTGCGGAAGCAAGAGGCAAACCCCTTTGGGGGGAGCCCCAAACCTGCATGGTTTTATTAACTGCACGAAGATCTTGGAGGAGGCGCCATTTTCCTGAGCGCTTTTTAATTACAAAGACTGGAGTATTCCATGGGCTCCGAGAATGACGAATGTGTCCCAACGATAACTGCTCTTGGACGAGTTTTTTTAAAATTTCTAGCTTCTCCCTAGGCAAAGGCCACTGTTCCACCCAGACAGGCTCATTAGAAAGCCAATCTAAGCGGGGAGTTCTGTTACGAACAGTGGCAGTTAGTATTGGGGGTGCTGGTTGGGTCTAGCAGTCTCACAGGAGTGAGTGTGGTGTCCTGCAGAGGTGTCTGAGGATATCACTACATCTAAAGATTCCAGCAAGTCTCTTCCCAATAAATTGGTGCTTATATCAGCTATTAAAGGCTGAAAGCGTCCGGTAGTCCCTTCTGGATCTTCCCACACAAGGGAATCTCGTGTGCGGAATGCCTGAGTCAATCCTCCAACACCATGTAAGCGTGGTCCTGGGAGGAGTTCCCAACTCTGGGGAACCTCTGCTTGTCTTAATATTGTCTTATCTGCTCCCGTGTCAATCAAACACTTAAAAGGAATATTACCAATCTTTACTGTCATAGTTGGGTGACCCCTTTCTAAAACAGGGGTGGTCCATAAAATCTCAGGCTCTGAATTCGAGCTGTTCTCTTGCTCCAGCCGGTTATTTCTATGCTGGAAGTTCCCACATACCACGGGTTCCTCCTTCTGCTCACCCTCTGTTATTGTTACTTGGCGTGGTGGGTATAGCGACGGATTGGGTCCCAAGCTGGGCTTCTGTTTGTGGAAGAAGGGCACAGCACCAAGCGGGCGACCTGCTTCCTTCCCTCTTGGGGGCGGGGCTAAGGGAAGCCCCATACCTAGTTTAAATCCCTGTTTACATTTGGCAGAGGCGTGCCATTCCTATGGAACCTTGACCAACAATCTCTCCTCCAGTGAAATCCTTTCTGGCATCTGGGACAAGGCATTCGTGGTCTCTGATTCCCTGTCTGGATGCGGGGTTGCCCTGATTGGAGGCGGGGTTGCCCTGACTGGAGGTGGGGTCGCCCTGACTGGAGGCGGGGTCGCGGTCTATTTTCTGGACATTGGTTACGCCAATGCCCTTGGCGACCGCACTGAAAGCAAGCTCCTTTTTGCTTATGTAAGGTAGCTGCATAGGCCTGTAACATAGGTCCTTGAAAAGAGCTTGATCTGAGATCCTGTGTAGCTAGAATCCAAGTATCTGGGTGTTCATTTTTAAGAGTGATACAGGCCTGTCGAAAATGCGGAAGCATTCCATCCCAGACTATGGATCGCAGTAGGAGAAAACGAGCGTCAGGATTATAAATCTTCCTTTCCAAACTCGACTGGACCCTGGCAATGAATTTAGCGAGGGATTCATCAGGTTCTTGTTGCAGGGAGAGAATGGGGGCTGAGGCTGCTCCCATGGGTGGTGTTAATCGCTCCCATGCTTTTAATGCACACAGGCGTACTTGATCAAAATACCCCGCTGGAAACTTGGCTTCCGCCTGTTGAATCCCTGTTTCTAATTGGCCTGTTCCAAACAATGCATCAAAATTACCCTCTGGCTGATTTTGAATATTTTTCCGCGATTGTTGTAAACATTCATCGCGAAAGAATGCCTCCCATTGCAGGAAGAGGGGGCCTGGGAGCGTAGCACGAGTCACATCTCTCCAATCTTGAGGGGTATTAAGGTTCTGAAGCAGGCCTTGTAAAATGGACCTGGTCCATGGGGCATGAACACCGTCATCTTTGATAGCCTGGCGTAGTTCCTTCAGGTCTGTGGCGGAATATGGATACCAGGCCTGAGGTTTTTGTCTATTGGGGGCAACATTGACCGGAAATGTGTGGACTTCCTCTGATAAGTGTGTAGCGGTAGGAGGAGTCACTGAAGTGGAAGCTTCTGGACAAGTGGCCGAAGAAGTGGTTTTGGAGGCTACAGGAGAATTCGGACATGTGTCTATCAAAACAGGGTGGGGTGAAGAAGCAGCCGTGGAGGCAGCAGGAGGTTCCGGACACGTTTCTGCCAAAATGGGGGTGGCCGAAGAAGTGGCTGTGGAGTCCAAAGGAGAATTCGGACACGTGTCTGCCAAAATAGGGGCCTCAGGGCAAGATGCCAAAATAGGGGCCTCAGGGCAAGATGCAGAGGAATTAGGGTGGGTCAAGATCACGACAGGCCTTTGCTTCTTCTTGTTTTTAAGGTGCTGGTTAAGTTCTATGATTACTTCCTTTATCTCTTGGACCTCAGCCTCTAGTTTCTTAAGCCTTTTGAGAGGTTGCCCTATATATCCCTTAAAAGCTGCTATGATGATCAACAGGATATAAGGTGAAGCCCCGAGAAAAATGTCCCAGATATATAAAAATTGTATACTGGAAAAAGAATGCAGGATTTGGAAAAGATTTTCCATGGTGGAAAGATCTCCGGAAAACAATAAAAAAGAAAAAAAAATCACAGTGCCTTAACACAATATTGCAGATACCCAAAAGGTGTGTACTTATCTAAGATGTCTTCTTGTAAATCTGCTGCTTACGGGTCCCTGTTCGGGCGCCAGATGCCGGGATAGCCTGAGGGTACTTCTTCCCGAGCCGGTGCTCTCTGGGTTGGAGAGAACTCAACTGGAGCTGATCTAGGCTGCTGTGTGGGAGAGGGATCAGGAAAGCGTGCTGCACCAACTTCCGCAGGAGATACACTCTGGAACTCTCGGAGCCGGAAAGCAATTTCCAAGTGTCTTTAATCAGAAGAGCAGCTGTTTTTATACTCTCCAAGTAGGGTGGAAACAGGATGTGATATAGAGAGGGTGGAGAGAAAAGTGACTGGTGAAAATCAGAGTGTGACAAGGAGGGGGCGGAACAGGCGAGAATCCTATGACTGAACCACCAATGCCCTGGAGTGCTTTATGTAAAAGTGATTTATGTAAATAGACCAAACCTTTGGATCAGTAAATCCCTATATAGGCATATGGATAAGAAGAAGCCAGGGGGAGATGGCAACTACCCAACAGTAGGGGTGGGCGGTTTCAAATCCTGGTGCATGATGGTGGAAGAGAACATAAGCAGACTGTGAGAGTATTTTTCAGTAAACTGAGAAATTTTACATGTACCAACATCTGTGTCTATTGTAAACCATTAATCCCCACAGTAAAAAAAAAATGTTCCTCAAAAAAAAATTTCTAAAATGCTGCAAGGGTTCAGGAAGAGCTCCTTTGATAAGGAGGTGGTCAATTTCATTTAGAAAGTTTAATTCTTAGAAGTAGAAACACTAACTTAAAAAGATCATCATATTCCATGCTTTAAACAGCATTATTTATAGTACACGACATGAAAGTAATGGAAATGTCTATGTATAGGTGTCTGAATAAAGAAAATATATGTGTATGTATACATAGATTTATATGCATGTATATATAAATATGCATGCATATATTTGCATACATGTTTATATTCCATTATATGTACATATGATAGAATTTTATTCAGCCATAAAAAGAAGAAAATGTTATATGTAACAACCTCAGTGAACTGTGAGAGTATTAATGCTAAAAGACATTAAGTCATACAAAGAGAATCAAATCTGCACTGCTAAGATAGCTGACCTAGGATGCCATGTACCCATTATGTGATGTGTTTGACCCAGGTTTGATACCATCTCCTGGTCATTCTCATCATAGAAGCTTTAGTGTTGTGGTGTCTTTCCCTCCCCCCCATCTATGCCTGTCTCTCTCTCCTCCCACCCTTTTACCCCCTCTCTCATTTTCTTTCTCTTTCCATCTGAAAAGGTCAACCTGGAGTGAGGAGACCTAGGCAACAAAAAAGGTGAAAAGTAGATGCTATATGTTCTCACTTATGTGGAAACCTATAGTCAAAAGCAAAAATCTAATTTGTACGGATAGACAATTGATTGTTAGAGCCAAAAAGTACATTCTTATAGTTGTAATAGGAATAAGCTATAAAGGTGCAGTATGCAGCAAGATTGCCATGTGTCATATATATATTTGGAAGTTGAAGAGAGTGTATTTTATTTATATTTACTTGTTATTGGATAGAGGCAGAAAGAAATTGAAAGGAGAGTGGGACATAGGATGATAGGCTAAGAGAAATGGAGACATCTGCAGCTCTGCTTTCAACTCTCATGAAGCTTCTCCCCTAAAGGTGAGGACTAGACTTTTGAATCCAATCCTTGCACATGGTAGAGTATGAGATCAGCTGGATTCCATAACAACATAGATAGGGAAATTTTAAACTTTTTATCATAAGAGAAAAAAACCCAAAATATTGCATGGTGGTGCATGTTAAGTAAGCTTATTATGGTAAGCATTTTTCAGTATATATAATATTGAATCATTATGTTGTATTATCTTATATTTTAGTTACATTTCAGTTAAGAAGATTATCTTCACTGTGTAAGTTATGTTAAATATTCTTGGAAAAAATTGCAGGTTCATATTGCTTCAGGATATCAAAATATTATTGCTAACATACAGGCAATGCTAATAATTTATAAAGTCATTATGTTAGGATTTTGAAGTCTGGGTTTCATTTTTAGATTGGCTTGTGCATTCAGGGAAATTTACTTATATCTTTAATTTACATTGGAAAGATACCATATACTTCATAGTGTTGCAGTATAAGCTGAATATTACTGTATATGAAAATTCTGTAGTGTAGAAAATGTTCAGCTAATATTGTGTTGATTTAGATTTATCTAGTCTCCTGTTCACTCAGTGCGGTAAATACTATACTATAAGGTTGATTTTTTTCTGTAGTTATCACTTGTTTCTACTAGCATATTGCTAAGGAAGATATATAGGGCCTGTGCTTTTATAGTTCATAATCTATGTATCCAGATATATTAGAACAGCAACAAACACCTTATGTTAGTGTGAGCTAATAATCAGTACACTCTATGAGGGATATTTAGTATATAAAATGCTGGAATTGTGTTCTTCACAGCGTTAAGAAAATAACAGTAAGTTTATTGCGAGTAGAACAAAAATGGGTTTGGGTGGTAGCTCACTTGATTGAGCGCACATGTCACAATGTGTAACTCAGGTTCAAGCCCCCCAGCTCCCACCTGCAGGAGGAAAGCTTTGCAAATGGTGAAGCAGGGTTGCAGTTGTCTCTTTGTCTCTCTCCTTGTCTTTCTCCCCCATTCTCTCACTTTCTGGCTGTCTCTATCCAATAAATAAAGATAATTAAAATTTTTTAAAAAGAAAAATAGAACAGAACCTAGGATTGAAAATATATTAATAAGCAAAAATCAAGCAGTTAGAAGGTATTTGACTGAATATATTTGAGTTCCAGCTTCTAAATTTGTAATCCTACAGATAATAGGAAATTATCAATACTTTATATTATTTTATAATTAAGATGAAACCCAGAATGGCATCTCATGTTTTAGCCACATAGTATTTCAGACATTTTTAAAATATTTGTTATATATTTATTGATTGATTATTGGATAGGAACAGAAATTGAGAGGGGAGCAGGAAGAAGAGAAGGAGAAAGACAGAGCGACACGTGAACCCATGCTTTACCACTCATGAAGCTTTCCTCCTGTAGGTGGGGACCAGGGGATTGAACCTGGGTCCTTGAGTACTGTAGTATGTGTGCTTAAATAGAATTGCACCACCGCCTGGTCCCCAGACATTTATTACCACAGTGTTTTTCCATTATTTGTAAAAACAAATCACTAATGTGAAATATATATGAAATTTTACTCATTAGTACTATCTTTATGATAAAAGAAGCGAAGCCAAAAATCCAAAGTTTCAGGTCTAAATTGTTATAACTAAAATCATAACCAAGGTTAACAATCGAATTCAGGTATGAACATTATTAGAATTACAGTGGACAATTTTAGAAAATCGTATTATAAATTTCCCCTAAGTATTTAACACTTTAATAATGACTTGTGGGCTCTAATTAATGTATATTCCTTTCATTCAAGGTCTAACAAATTTGTAGAGAACAGAGATTAAAAAAGAACTTAATTTTGTTTTGAATGTTTATAAAATACCTAAGCATGATCTGATTCATTTCTCTATATAGAAATGTTTCTGTTTGTTAATCAAGTTATCTATCTAATGAAATACTGTGCTTAGGTATTTGTCTAGACATTTCCGTTAATAGAAATGATATTCAGAGATATTTATCTGAAAATCTACTCTTTTACCAGGCCAGGCACTTAAGGAACTCTGCTGTAAGTTCTGTTTTGTTGAAAAATCACCATAGCAATCATAAAAGGTTAGAGAATTTTGTTCTTTAAAGCCTGCAGCTTTTTAGATATTTACCAGCTGTGTACAATGTAGGCTGCCCCACACTGCTCTGCCTGTGGACCTCAACTCCGGAGGGGGATTCTTTCTAGGTTGAGAGGGTAATTGAATCTCCAGACTCAATGAGCTTTCTGTCTCTTTGAGAAAAGGATGTCACTTGGGTTGTATTGTGTTAGGTTTCTGTGATTCAGTGGAGTTTAGGCCAATACTTCCATTCTTCCTTTTCTTGCAAACTGGATTACAGCTCTACTTTCCAAAGGTACACTCAATTCTATTGTATGTCCTTAGTCAGTTTTTTTCTGTTAGTTTGTGCTAGACTATTGTTTGCAATTGTATCTCTCAGTTGGAAGTACACCTTTCAGATTCATCAAACTGTGAATGCTGGGTTATATTTCCTGATAGTTTTCTTTAGAAAAACACTATTTTATGTAAGAATGCATGAGGTCAGTTTATGAATAAAGAAATTGTCACTTAAGATACTCCTTTGTTTCATGATGCTTTATTTTAAATAATACAGATATTTTCTCTTTTTAAAATTTTACATTTACTTGTAAAGCATTGATTTTTTTGACCCATTTGCATTTTAATAGCATCTGTGTGCTCAGATTTGTGTGGCTTTAGATCTTGATAAATGAGTTTATTAATATACATTAGAGGAAAAGTGACTAGATAACTGTTTAAAAGGCTCGTCTTTATGATATTTTTCCTGATATTTATTTTTTTCATTCATTTTTTTTCTTTTGCCATCAGGATTATTGCTGAGGCTCAATGTCAGTACTATGAACCCACCTCTCCCATAGGTCATTTTTTCCCCTTTGTTGTCATTTTTTATTTCTATTTTATTTAATAGGACAGGGAGAAATTGAGAAGGAAGGGGGGCATAGAGACAGAGAAAGATAGATTATCTGTAGACCTGCTTCACCACTTGTGAAGCTTTCCCCCTACAGTTGGGTGGTAGAAGGTTGAAACCTGGTACTTGCACATGGTAACATGAGTTCAACAGGGTATGCTATTGCCAGCCCCCTATAATTTTTGAGGCAGAATCTAAGAAGGAGAGATAGATATAAAGAGGGGGGGGCAGAGAGAATGAAACAGACTATAGCACCAGAGCTTTCTTCAATGCAGTGGGGCCTAGACTTGAACCGAGGTCATGGCAGAGCAGCACACTATCCAAGTAAATTAATTACTAGCCTCCTGATTTTTTATTATTATTGATTTAACATAATTTTACAATACTCTGCATTTTAAGAGTCTAGTTTCACTCTTAAATATGCATATGTAAGTTTCACCAAGCCTATCACCAATTTCAGTGCCATAATAGCAGAGACCCCTGTATTTATTCTGTTCAGTTTTGCTTTCTGTCCCCTTTGATTACTGTCTTAGTTTTCACAGAATCAAAGAGACAGATCAGTTATTACTTTTCACAACTTTGTTTATTTATTTGTAATTTTCAACCATAGACTTGGTTGAGTTATATTAAAATAACGAGAAGTCTGAGAAACAATTGTTTTGCTAACTACTATTAAAACCAATATTTGTATTTAAAAATGTCTAGGTACTTGCTTATATGTGGATATTTGCATTAGATATATGAGACAAAGGTTCAAAAGTACAAGTGCAACCTATATATTAAGTTCATCTTCCTTTTGGGTTTCCTATTCATTTTTAATGGCTAAGTGAGTTATACCTATATCAGATAAAACATTGATAATTTCCAGAATAATTTTCTGAAAGCATAGCTTTAATTATACTTGTTCAAACAATTTTAATGACCCTCTAATACTTAGAAATCAATGTGCAAATGAAAAGACTATTAAGTATGTCTATTGAAAGTTTTCTTGTGCAATAGGGAAGTAAGTATGTGGAAAAATGGTAGGAAGTTCATAACTTAGTGTTCATATTTTTTAACTTGAATAATTTAGCTACGTAAAACAAAGAAGTCATGTTTTCAGGTTCCTTTTGTTTTGCTAGGGTTGTTCTTAACCTGTATTACTAGACAAAAACTATAAACATCTTTATTCCAAACAACCTTGTAGAAACCTGTTTATATACAATAAAATATTACAAAAGAAAACATACTTTTAGAGAAAAAAATCTATTGAGTAGTAAATTAGCCATTATCCTATGAAATATAAGTAGTTTTGAACTTGTTATCAAATTCCTTTTGAGATGAATTGTCAATTTTTGAACAGTGCAAGAAATACATGCTTTCTAGCATTGAGTATTCTCTACATCTGACAACACATAATAGGACAAGCCTGTGTCATTCAGTGTACTAATCTGAATGAATCTTCTGGCATAGAGTAAGGCACTGTAATTTGAAGTACCTCCTTCCAATCACATGAGTTAATGGTTTCTGTTAGTTTTATTTTTAGAAACTTTATACTACAATGGTACTAATGATTTTTTCACAGTAGGATTAGTTGTTTTCACATCTATACTTTTCCCAACTTTACTCAATCTTTCACTTTTTATTTCATCATGTTGTAATTTCCATTAGGAAACCATATACTTCTGCTTTGAATAAGTATTTAAAGTATTCATCAATGAAGGTAAGCTGTTGACAAGCTCTCTGAAAACATTTTGTTTCTGGAACAGTCCTTGTATTTCTTCACTTTCAGAATGTGTTGTAACTATTTATTGAATTTAGTATTCTCCATACCTATCTGGTAGAAGTAGTTTCACTGTCTTTTCTCCTCTTTTTTAATTGCCACCAGGGTCATTTGTAGGATTCTGGGTTGGCACTAGAATCCACAACTGCTGGTGGGCATTTATTCTTTTCTTTTTCCTTCCCTTCCCTTCCCTTCCCTTCCCTTCCCTTCCCTTCCCTTCCCTTCCCTTCCCTTCCCTTCCCTTCCCTTCCCTTCCCTTCCCTTCCCTTCCCTTCCCTTCCCTTCCCTTCCCTTCCTTCCCTTTTTTTTCTTTTTCTTTCACCTTTTTATTTTATTTGATAGGGCCAAGAGAAATTGTGTGGGGTGGGGGAGATAGAGAGGAGGAGAGATAGAGACACTTGCAGACCTACTTTACTGCTTCTGAAGCTTCACTCCTATAGGTACAGAGCGGGGGACTCCATCCTGGATCCTTGCACATGATAATGTGTGCTGTCAAACAGGTGTTACCACTGCTCAGCCCCCTTGCTATCTTTTGTCACACATCATTGTTATTAGGGAGACATCATTGCATTAAATATTGGGGAGATGGAGTTTTTATATTTGGTAATCAACATTATAATGACTCATCTAAATTTGTTTATTTAACTCATTTTAATGGGTTGGCTTAATGGTTTACAGTGCAGAGACTGACAGGTGGAAACAATCTCTCATCGCCCTGTGAAAACTCTCTGAACAATACTCTCCACAACTTTGATATTTTCTTTTCTTTTTTTTGGTCAGTTTTCTTCTTTTTAAAATTTATTTAAATTCCAAAGGGCCTATGACTATACTAGTTTTGGTTTCTTTTTTTCTTCTGAGCCTGATATCAGATATGCAGGTGGATCAAAGTTATTGTCTGGGGAGATGATGTCATGGCTGGAAAAAAGAACAGAAAGCTGGATCAGGGAAGAGAGTAGCTCCCTAATATGGGAAAGGTGTTAAATATTGTTGATTGTAAACCCCAATGATTTGATCTAATTTGGGGCCCATATTCAGCTTAGGAGCCTATGTGACCTCTGCATCCCTGTAGATCCGACCTCACATTCTATAGTCATGAGTAGGACTGTTCGAAGCTGCCCCAATTTCAGGACCTGTCTTCCTCAGTTGTAGCATAGAGTGTGTTGTCCAGCCTCCCTTCTGAGGATGGAACATCCTCTGCTGTTGTTGATCCATGTTGAGGGGAAGGTCCTATGGGGGCCCACAAAGAGGTCTGTTTTGTTGTTCCTGATAGAGATGACTGGTAATAATGGAGAGAGGGATTTATTCAAGGTCTAGGCCTATCATGTCTGTTTGGGAATCTCAGGACTCCCAGAATAGGACCCCAGCCGATGGGGTGGCCTGATAGTGACTAAAGAGTCATCCTTAAAGTATGCCAGTCTTTTGCCCTTATTCAGATTTTTCAGTTCGTACTTTAATATGGTTAGCTTTGAATTGAGTGAGGGAAGTATATTAGTAAGTAGGTGAGGAGGGTATCTAAGTCTAAGTAGAATCTATTTCATTAGGAACTGTATGGCGTCTTTTTATGTCTTTCTACTTGTTTGCTACATTTATTCACTCACTGTAGACTATTGTGCACTTTTGATTTCAGATATATAGTTTGCCCTAATTTATGGATACATGTGAACATATGCCCTATCTCATGGTACCTGGTCTATATCCAGGTTTTGGAACTTTGTTAGGAAGTGAACTACCTGAAATGGAATTAGAGAATCCTATGAAAGGAAAAGTCTCACCTGAGTAATGAAGTTTAAAGATTAGAAATGTATTAACAATTTGAGCCCACTGTTAAAATGCAGTCTGATTACAAATTTGAAGTCTTAAATACTTAGACTGAAGGAACATATACTCAGACTATGGTGTATGCATTAAAAAGTTTGAGATATTCAATCAATTTTCCACTCTCATATTAATTAAATAGTGATTTATGAGACTGCAAGTTAATAGGAGTGTACAGCAATACCATTCCTACCACCAAAAGTCTGTATCCCCTCCTCCCGCCCCCCTACCCCCTAAGAAACTGAAACATCCACTTTCACCTTCCACCCAGAGATTTTTACTTTGGTGCCCTACTCCAAACTCAGTCAGATTCTACTTTGAGTTTCCCTTTCTGTTCTTCTTTCTTCTGTTTATGAGTGGGATCATCCCATATTCATCTTTGTATTTCTGACTTATCTCACTTAACATAATTCCTTCTAGCTCCATTTAAATTGAGTCAGAAGGTGGACTGATTGTTCTGAATAGCTGCAGAGTATTCCATTTTGTACATATACTACAGCTTTCTCAGCCATTTCTCTGTTTTTGAGCACCTGGTTTGCTTCCAGGTTTTAGCTATTACGGATTACGCTGCTATGAACATAGGTGTACACACATATTTTTTGTTGGGTGTTATGGAATCCTTGGGGTATATCCCTAGGAGAGGGAATGCTGGGTCATATGGAAGATCCATGCTTAGCCTTATGAGGGTTCTCCAGACTGCTCTCCACAGAGGTTGGACCAATTTACATTCCCACCAGCAGTGCAGAAGGGTCCCTTTGTCTCCACAACCTCTCCCGCATTTGCTGCTGCCCTGTTTGATGTATGCCATTCTCACAGGGATGAGGTGGTATCTCAATGTTGTCTTTATTTGCATTTCTCTCAGTCAGTGACCTGGAGAAATTTTTCATGTGTTTGTTGAACTTGTGGATCTCTTCTGTAGTGAATATTTTGTTCATATCCTCTGCTTATTTTTGGATGGGAACATTTGTTTTTTTGTTGTTAAGTTTGGTGAGCTCTTTATATATTTTGGTTATTAGTCTCTTGTCTAATGTATAGCTTATGAAGATATTCTCCCATTCTGTGAGGGTCTTTTTATTTGGTTGATTGTTTGATTTCTTTTGCTGTGCAGAATCTGTCTGGCTGCACCGCAGAGGAGAGAAAGAGGAGATCTGAGTGGAGAGGGAACACAAATCTTTATTCACTAGGGCACCTCAGAGTTGGGTGAGAGCTCAACAGGTCGGGCCACGTGGAGCTAGCAAAATGGCCGCCTCCCACTACACGCAACACCTTTCCCTGCGTTCAGTCACCAATATGAAAAGTGGGCAAGAGAGAGAGGCGGAGGCAGGAGGGCTTTATAGGGCAAAAACCTGGAAGTGATGAGTCGGGACAGAATTGGTTGGGAAAGGCACTCCAGGAATATCATTTCAACTCTCACGGTAATTTACAATGCCTTGAGGAGACAACATGGTGGATGTGACCCAGCAATCTCTTCAATTTGATGTATTCCCATTGTTTTGTTTTATTTTAGTCTTCCTTGCAATTGGATTTGTATCATCAAAGATGTCCTTGAATTTTAGGTGGGAAAGTGTTCCACCAGTGTTTTCCTCTAAATATTTGTTAGTTTCTGGTCTTAACATCAATGTCCTTGATCCATTTGGAGTTGACTTTTGCTTCTGGTGAGATAAAGAGGTTCAGTTTCAGTCTCCTGCATGTTTTAACCCAGTTTCGCCAGCACCATTTATTGAAAAGAGCCTCCTCCCTCCATTTAATAATTTGGGCTCCTTTATCAAACATTAGATGTCCACTGATGTTGGGGAACTTTATTTTTTTTTTATAATAATACTTTTAAAAAAATATTTTATTTTATTTATTCCCTTTTGTTGCCCTTGTTGTTTTATTGTTGTAGTTATTATTGTTGTTGTCATCATTGTTGGATAGGACAGAGAGAAACGGAGAGAGGAGGGGAAGACAGAGAGGAGGAGAGAAAGATAGACACCTGCAGACCTGCTTCACCGCCTGTGAAGCGACTCCCCTGCAGGTGGGGAGCCGGGGTTCAAACCGGGATCCTTATGCCGGTCCTTGTGCTTTGCACCACCTGCGCTTAACCCGCTGCACTACAGCCCGACTCCCTGGGAACTTCGTTTTTTTCCTGTCATCATGCCACAGAACACCAGGTTTTTCTTCACCTCCTCTAATTCATCTAATACTGAACTTTATTCCATGTATACTGTTTGATTTCATCTGAATTCTTAAATTGTGGAGTCTTTGAACCGTTGTCTGCTGCTGCTTTTTGGGGATTGCTCCCTCGACTCCTTCATTGAATTGTATTAAATGTATGTTAAATCTTTTTTTTCCCTTATCTTTCAAAGTTGTTCTTATTGTATTTATAAATGTATATTCAACCAGGTATGCTACTGCCCAGGCCCATTTTTTGTTACTATTTATTTTATTTTATTAGTGATTTTATAATGATTAACAAGATTATAAGATAATGGGGGTACATTTAGTATATTTTCAATCTATCTGTCCTATATTGAGGCCTACTTTCAAATGCATCGCAATCATATTATAAGCACCATTATAAGCATATCCAGGGGATACAATCTGGAAATTTCCTATGACTACCAAAAGCAGACAGGGACACTATGTCAACTCTTTTTTCAGCCACTACGTTCCAGATGATAAGATGATGCTAACTGGACTTCCCTGGGCAGACGACCCCACTAATGTGTCCTGGAGCCCCACCTCCCCAGAGCCCAGCCCCACTAGGGAAAGAGAGAGATAGGCTGGGAGTATAGATCGACCTGCCAATGCCCATGTTCATCAGGGAAGCAATTACAGAAGCCAGACCTTCCACCTTCTGCACCCCATAATGACTCTGAGTCTATATTTCCAGAGGGATAAAGATATCAGGAGAGGGAATGGGATATGAAGTTCTGATGGTGGGAATTATAAGCCTCTTAGCCTATGGTTTTTGTCAGTGTTTCCTTTTTATAAATAAAAATTTTTTGAAATAGAAAACTGCACTGATGAACATAGATGCTAAAATTATGAAGAAAATCCTAGCCAACCACATACAGAAGTTTATTAAAAAGATTGTTCATTATGACCAAGTGGAATTTATCTAAGGGATGTAAGGCTGGTTCAATATACATAAATCAATAAGTGTGATACATCACATCAATAAAAGAAAGACCAAAAACCACATGATTATCTCATTATATGTATAGAAAACTTCAACAAAATCCAACATCCCTTCATGATCAAAGCTCTACAAAAAATGAAAATAGATGGAACATTCGTTAACCTAGTGCTTGTACTTTAACATCTACAGATAACTTTCAGCCAACATCATACTCACTGGTGAGACGCTGAAAACATTCCATCTCAGATCAGGTACTAGGCAGGGCTACCCACTATCACCATTGCTATTCAACATAGTATTAGAAATTCTTACTATAGCAATCAGGCAAGAGAAAGGAATTCAGGGGATATGGACTTGGAGGGGAGGCAGCGGATGGTGGCACACCTAGTTAAGTGCACATAGTACAAAGTACAAGGCCCTGCACAAGGAACCATGGAGCCCCTGCTCCCCACCTGGAGGGAGGATGTTTCATAACAAATGAGTGGCTGAGAAAGTATGGTCTATATACATAATGGAATACTACTCAGCTATTAAAAATAGTGAATTCACTTTCTTCACCTGAACTTAAATGCAGCTTGAAGGAATGATAAGTGAGATAAGCCAGAAAGAGAAGGGTGAGTATGGGATGATCCCACTCAGAAATAGAAGTTGAGAAAGAAGAACAGAAAGGGAAACACAAAGCAGAATTTGGACTGAGCTTGTAATATTGCACCAAGTAAGAGATTCTGGTGGGAAGGGTAGATTTTCAGGTCCACTGTTGTTGCTATTGTTATCACTGGGGCTTCACTGCTACAGGCTGATAGAGAGAGGGGGGGGGAGAGAGAAGGAGAGAAAGACAGAGAGACAGAAGAGAGAGAGAAATAGTTCAGCACCAAAAATTCCTTCAGTATGGTGGGGGTGATATGAACCTGCATCAAGTGCAAGACAAACCAGGGCCACTGGTGAACTCTCTAGCCAACCCTCATCTTTTTTTTTGGGGGGGGGGGTTTGTTTTATTTTGTTAATTTTAATTCTGTTTTAAGGTTTAGTAATGATTTCACCAGTCTCTTGTTACTGTAATATTTTATTGATCTTTGAGCTGCAGTGTACCAACCATATTTATGAATTTATGATGTTTTATTACTCTATTTTCTATTGTGATATTGGGGATCTTCCCTAGACCTCACATGCAATACTACCGATGCACTATACTGATTAACATTTCTGATGCTTAAGTTGCAATTTCATAATTTAGTTTTGGAAATTCTCTTTTCTACCTTGGGGGGGGCAAGACTTACTTGCTTTTCTTTGTTTCAACCCTATCTTTCACTTCTTAAAATGCATAGATATATGTATTTTTATATTCTGAGAATCTCTTTATTCTAAGTTACTGTGAATATTATTTGCTGTGCAACCCCTACTATTCTGCTCATAGTGCATTGTCTTCGTGCATATTTAAAATTATTTTACTCTGACTACTCTTTTTGTTTGAACTTTTATCATTAGAAATTCAGTGTGGATTACAATGAGTGCATGTTTTTTTTACGAGTTTTCATTTGTCATATTCTCAGAAGACCTCATTATGGAAGCCTGTGTTCATCTGGTTTGGCAAATGATTAAAGATTATTCCACTTTTTTTCCCCCTCTAGCTTAGCCACTGTAATGTTTTCAGTTCTTGTATATAAAGCTTCATGGATATCTCAAAAATGATTTTGACTTTTTATTTGTTAAAGTCATTCTTCGTAACCATTTCTCAATGCACCTGGAAAAATGCAATAAATATTTAAGACCTACTTAATATTTTAGGTTATTGAGTCTGCAGATTGTATTAGTAAATACAGAAATGGTAATTTGGGAAACACAAGGCATAATTTATTTTAATGGTATATATGTAACGCATATATGATACATATGGGATATATACAATCACTCATTCTGCAGCTTCTGTTCAACTCTGGTATATGATGGTGTAGAGGATTAAGCCTGTGACCTTTGTGGACTCAGGCTCGCAAGTTTTGTACTTTAACAAAGTGAACCATCTCCTCATAACTTTGGAAAGTATATGGAAGAAAGACACTGCTACAGATATTAGAGAAAAAGACTTGACATATCAAATCAAACCTGTTTAATGTAAGTTTAATAAGGTAACATCAGCATGGGAATATACCATTCTTGGAAAAGTGAGAGTGTATAGCTCTGATTAAATGTTAGAATGCCATATACAATGATGTAGGCATTTCCATTTAGTGGGGAATGATGAGCTCTTTGAAAAGTGCTTCTAGGGGACTGGTTGCTAGGCACCAGGTGGTAAAACACTGGGTTAAGTGCAAGGACCCCTTTAAGGATTCCTGACTCCCTGCTTGTGGGTGAGGGGTCATTTCACAAGTGGTGAAGCAGGTCTGCAGGTGTCTATTTTTCTCCACACCCTCTTTATCTTCCCCTCCCCTCTCAACTTCTCTGTCTTATCCAAGAAAATATTAAGTAAATGAATTAATAAAGACCCCTAGGAGCAGTGAATTTGTATTGCTGGCACTGAGCCCCAGCAAGAACCCTGGAAGCAAAAAAAAAAAAAAAACCCCAAAAAACTTCTAGTATAATGTTGGCTATAGGTTTAGGATCCTTCAAGCCATCTATGAAAAATTTAAGTGGAATAAACTTTAAATGTAAGAAATAAAGAATAATTTTGAAACTGTAATTTGTGTGACAAAATTTTATTACTTAAAGACTTGCAATTTCTTTATGTAATCTCAAAATAATCTCAAGGAGTTGCCCTCTAAGCCATTATTTCCATAGTAAAATGACAAAAAAAAAAAAAAAAGTTTTAACAGTGTTGTTTTCAGCAAAGGTTATTAGCAGCTTCATAGCTATTTTGTTACAGCGGTATTTTCAAAAATTATAAAATAGTACCCCAAATCACATATAATTGGGCTGGAAAGATAGGATAATCATTAAGTAAAATATTTTTTTAATTTATTTTTTATTTAAGAAAGGATAAATTAACAAAACCATAGGTTAGGAGGGGTACAACTCCACACAATTCCCACCACCCAATCTCCATATCCCATACCCTCCCCTGATAGCTTTCCCATTCTCTATCCCTCTGGGAGCATGGACCCAGGGTCATTGTGGGTTGCAGAGGGTGGAAGGTCTGGCTTCTGTAATTGCTTCCCCGCTGAACATGGGCATTGACTGGTTGGTCCATACTCCCAGTCTGCCTCTCTCTTTCCTTAGTAGCGTGGGTCTCTGGGGAAGCAGAGCTCCAGAACACATTGGTGGGGTCTTCAGTCCAGGGAAGCCTGGCCGGCATCCTGATGGAATCTGGCACCTGGTGGCTGAAAAGAGAGTTAACATACGAAGCCAAACAAATTGTTGAGCAATCATGGACCCAAAGGTTGGAATAGTGGAGAGGAAGTGTTGGGGGGGGGGGTACTCATTGCAAACTCTAGTGTACTTTTGCTTTCAGGTATATATTTTGCACTAGTTTATGGA
Organism: Erinaceus europaeus; assembly: GCF_950295315.1. NCBI lineage: Eukaryota > Metazoa > Chordata > Mammalia > Eulipotyphla > Erinaceidae > Erinaceus > Erinaceus europaeus. The sequence goes on along the minus strand of NC_080172.1, from coordinate 80,333,808 downwards.
TATGTGTGAATGTATGCTCTCTCTTACAGAACCTGGTGTATATCTAGGTTTTGGGACTTTGTTAGAAAGTGAACCACCTAGGATGGAATTAGAGAATACTATGAAAGGAAAGGCCTCACCCGAGTAAAGAAGCTGAAGGGTTGTCATTCCACACATGAAGTCTCTGGACACAGTCTGAAGTGAAGCATGTTGAGGTGGCAATCCTTGCGTTGATTAGGTTGCGATCGGCAGATGCAATATTATTTGATATGTATTGGGAGAGGCATGCGGGAAAGTGGGCCCTATCCTAAGGTTCCAGGACTGGGGGAAATATAGGCTGTATAGTGGAGATGTGAGGTTCCTGCTGTCTTAGGGTTCAAAAGACAATGGATAGTTAATGTTATCATCACATTATTTGGTAATTGGGTTAGCTTTGAAAAGTCCTTTTGTTATGGTTTGCTGTATAGTACCCAGTATCTTGTATGTAGCTGTGCCATTGGTTGCTTCTGATCTACTTGGTCTAGGCTTTTCAGAGGGTCCATATATCAAATATAAAGCCTATATATTAAAAAGACTCAAGTCTGTGTTTTAAAAACTTTGAGACATACAATTAATTTTCCCTCTCTCATAGTAATTAACTAGAGATTTATATGACTACAATTTACTAGGAGTGTACATAAACACCATTCCCACCACCAAAAGACTGTGTCCCATCCCACCCACCCACCCCCATCCCACTGGCCCAGGAAGCTGCACATCTACCCCTCACTACAGGGTTTTTACTTTGGTGCCCTACTTTCAATTTAGTCAGATTCTGCTTTTAGTTTCCCTTTCAGATCTTCTTTCTCAACTTCTGTTGATGAGTGGGATCATCCCATACTCATCTTTATCTTTCTGACTAAGCTCATTTAACATAATTCCTTCTAGCTCTGTCCAAGATGGGTTAGAGAAGGTGGGTTCATTGTTCTTGATAGCTGCATAGTATTCCATTGTGTATATATACCACAGCTTTCTCAGCCACTCATCTGTTGTTGGGCACCTGGGTTGCTTCCAGGTTTTAGCTATTATGAATTGTGCTGCTATGAATATAGGAGTACACACCTCTTTTTGGTTGGGTGTCATGGAGTCCTTGGGGTATAACCCCAGGAGAGGAATTACTGGATCATATGGAAGGTCCATGTCTAGCCTTCTGAGAGTTCTCCAGACTGCTCTTCACAGAGGCTGGAGCAATTTACATTCCCACCAGCAATGCAAAAGGGTTCCTCTGTCCCCGCAGCCTCCCCAGCATTTGTTGCTGCTGTCCTTTTTGATGTATGCCATTCTTACAGGAGTGAGGTGGCATCTCAATGTTGTCTTAATTTGCATTTCTCTGACAATCAGTGACCTAGAGCAGTTTTTCATAAGTTTGTTAGCCTTTTGGATCTCTTCTGAGGTGAATGTTTTGTTCATATCCTCTGCCCATTTTTGGATGGGGTCATTTGCTTTTTTTGTGCTAAGTTTGCTGAGGTCTTTGTATATTTTGTTGATTAGTTTCTTGTCTGATATATGGCATGTGAAGATCTCCCATTCTGTGAGGGGTCTCTTTGCTTGTTTAATAGTTTCTTTGGATGTGCAGGAGCTTTTCAATTTGATGTAGTCCCATTGGTTTGTTTCTGCTTTAGTCTTTCTTGCAATTGGGTTTGATTCATCAAAGATGTCCTTGAGGTGTAGGTGGGAAAGTGTTTTACGAATGATTTCCTCTAAGTATTTGATTGTTTCTGGTCTGACATCCAGGTCTTTGATCCATTTGGAGTTGATTTTTGTTTCTGGCGAGATAAAGTGGTTCAATTTCATTCTTCTGTATGTTACAACCCAGTTTTCCCAGCACCATTTATTGAACAGAGCCTCCTTCTTCCATGTAATGCTTTGGGCCCCCTTATCAAAGATTAGATGTCCATAGGTGTGGGGATTTATTTCTGGGCTTTCAATTCTGTTCCACTGATGTGTGTCTATTTTTGTTCCAGTACCATGCTGTTTTGATGATGATGGCTTTATAATATAGTTTAAGGTGTGGGGGTGTGATGCCTCCATTTATGTTTCTTTTCCTCAAGATGGTTTTGGCAATTCTAGGTGTTTTCAGGTTCTAGATAAATGATTGTAGTGTTTATTGTATTCTCTTAAAGAAACTTGGTGGAACTTTGATGGTTATTGCATTAAATTTGTATATGGCTCTGGGGTGAATATTCATTTTGATGATATTTATTCTTCCAATCCATGAGCATGGTATATCTTTCCATTTCTTGGTATCAATTTCCATTTCCTTGAGTAGCGACTCATAGTTTTTAGTCTTTCACTTCTTTGGTCAACTTTATTCCTAGGTATTTTATTGATTTTGCTGAAACAGTAAATGGGAGTGCTTTTTGGGTGTCTTATTCTTCAGATTTATTGTTTACATAAAGAAATGCCACTGATTTTTGTACATTGATTTTGTAGCCTGACACCTTGCTATATTGCTTAATAACTTCAGTAGTTTTCTCCTGGATTCTTTAGGTTTTTCATGCAGAAGACTTTGAAATCACAGGCTCAATCAGTTACTGCCATAGCCAGAGCTGAGCAGTGTTCTGGTTATAAGTAAGGTGGGGATGGGAAAAGGTGCAGAAAATCTTGTGACCTTGTTGCATGATGATGGAAAAAAGACCTTAGTTGTGGGTGAGAGTGTTCTGCAGAAAACTTTTGCAGAGAGATGAGAAATTATACGTGTGTGTCAACAACTTCCCTGAACCATTAACCCTCCAATATTAATGGAAAAAGTAATGACAAATTGTATATAATCTTATAAACAACTATTATCTTATGAAATAGGCATTAGCTTAACCAAGATTTTAATTATACATCTTCAGTCAATTTTATATAAAATAAGTACTTTTATTATGCAATATATAGACATATTTAAAATACATAGACATCTGTACTTAGAACAACCACATAGTTTATATAAGTAAGCTGGAGTCACTTTAGTATAATAAAGACTAAAAATAATATGCATACACAAAATAGAACTGTATATGTGATACTAGTAATGAAAATCACCGTGATAAAATCTAGACCAAAGAGAATTTCTATTTTAATAGCTATCTCCACATATAAAAATAATTTGAAGGATTGATAAGTTAGCAGAGAGGGTATCATGTAGGACTTGGATGTAAAAGGGTCCAGATTTGATCACTACCACCACCTGGTTTATTTGTTTGTTTGTTTCTAGGATAGTTTAGAAGTGAATTTTAGATAACATTTGTTTTTTTAAAGATTTTATTTATTTATTTATTTATTAGAAATGCAAGAGAGAGAGAAAGAATCAGATATCACATGTGCTACTGGGGGTGAACGCAGGACCTTGTGCATAGGCGTCCAAAGCTTTATCCATTGTGCCACCTCCTGGACCACAAATTTGTTAGTTATCTTTATTTATTTATTGGATAGAGACAGCCAGAAATCGAGAGGGAGCAGGATGAGAGAGAGGAGAGAGGGAGAGATACCGACCTACAACACTGCTTTACCACTCACTAAGCTTTCCCCTTGCAGGTGAGGACTTGAGAAGGACTTGGGTTTTGAACCTGGGTCCTCAGACATTGTAACATGTGTGCTCAACCAGGTGTGCCACCACCCAGCCCCATAAAACTTCTTTTTCTTTCTTTTTCTCTTTCTTTCTTTCTTTCTTTCTTTCTTTCTTTCTTTCTTTCTTTCTTTCTTTCTTTCTTTCTTTCTCTCTTTCTCCTAGAGCACTACTCAGTGCTGGTTTACACTGTTGTGGGGGATTGAACCTGGAACTGCAGGTCCTCAGTTAAGAGAGTCTCTTTGCATAACCATTATGCTATCTCCTTCACGCTATGGAACATTTATACATGCTTATTTTCATTGATGCAAACCAGGATCTTATTTAATATCATCATGCAATGGTACTTCAATATTTAAATATAATATTAATAATAATAATAACAATACCTATGGGAAAAGAGGTAGGGACTTATATTTGCTAAATCTGTTCTATTCTAAGTAATGCACTAGATATCTCATTAGACAATTTTTAAAAAATAGACTGTAAATACAACTAAGAAGGAAATTTGAGCTGTAGTTTTGCAAGACTAAGACACATTTTCTCCCATTCCTATGGCATAAACAGAATTCAAATCCAGAACATATGGCTCAAAATCCCATTTGGTGTCAGTTTCTTTGTACATGTGTAGAGTTTAGAGATTCAAGGTCATATAAAAGTTTTCTTTTATACAAAATTTTCTACTTCCTTACATGATAAATGAGTGTACTAGAGCTGAAGAATCTAATAATATTCCATAATGACTTTCTCAAATTCAGCACATATATATATATATATATGAATTTTCAAAATGAAACCAGCCAAATCTATTTTCTGTGTCAATTTACCCCACACAAATATGAATACTGTGAGAGGAGGAATTTTTGTATGTTCACTTAATGATATCTCCCTAGTCCTCTGTCTAATAAATACTTGTGAAGACCCAGAGATTGTTTGAGGAAAGCTGACAGCCTGATAGTATTCTTTTCAGCTATTCTGTCTGCATGCGGGCCATTTTCTCTTCAATTAATGTACATCAGTACACTCAACGCTAGAGAGTTCAGTCCATAAATATAAGTAGTTATTTTACCCTTCTCTCTCTTAGAAACTTGTTGAAGTTTAGTCCAAGTATTATTTTAAATGCAGCAGATTGTAGTTTATCTTGGAAGGATGCTTCCATCTGTGAAAACTGCCATTGGATGAAGAAAGAACACTAAAATAAATTCACCAGCTGTATTGATAATGTTGTACTGATATGAAGACCTGAATTTGATAGGACTGTTTGATAAATTAGTTATACCATATGACAGGGAAGCTGCTTATGATTATGAGTTTCTCATGTTTCTTGATAATGATTTTAGAAATCATTAAATTGTAGTGGAATGACACTAGTGCATTTTAAAGCTACAAACTTAAAGTTAGAAGCAAGAGTAAAACAGTTGTGTTAAAATTAATTCACATAAACTTTAGAATGTTCTTGAAATTTTCAGTGTGTAATTGAATATTTAACATCAGCAAATAGGGGTCAATAAGTGGACTGCAGACATTCAATACCTATACAATTGTGTTAGAAAATATATTTTAAACATGATTTTTATCTTATTTGTTTTTCTTAAAAGGAATGAAAGTTGACATTTTCTATATCTATGAACAAAAGGTCTGACATATATTTGTTATTCCTCTTAACTTATCCCTGTGCATTTTTATTTACGTATGAAAGGACCAAAGTGCTTGTGCTGATTGAATGACAGGAGAAAACAGTTGAAGATGTTGTGAATTCTCTCTCTTTTTTAAAATCTTTATTTTATTTTATTTTATTTATTATTGGATAGAGACAGAGAGAAATTGAGAGGGGAAGGGAAGATAGGGAGAGATACAGACACCTGCAGTCATGCTTCACCCCTTGTGTAGCTTTCCCCCTGCAGGTGGGGACCAGGGATTTGAACCTGGGTCCCTATGCACTGTAATGTGTGCACTCAACCAGGTTTGCCACCGCCTGGCCTGAGGTTGTGTATTTTCTAGAAAGAGATGTCTGGGGTGTCTTTAGAGTACTCTTCTAAATTTAAACTTTATTGCATTTACATTTGGACAGATTTAAGTGCTCTTGTATTGAAGGAGGTCTAGAGAAATCTAATTTCTCTGAGAGAGAAAAAACGGACATTTTGATGTTCTTGAAGAATTGACAACATTGAGGAAATTTTCTCTTTCTAGTAGTTTTCTCAATGTTTTTATTTATTTTGAAATACTTTTATTGGGAGGACTACTGGTTTACAGTAAATACAATTGATACATGTGTAAAATTTCTCAGTTTTCTGCGGAACACTCTCATTCCAGCCTAGGTCCTTCTCCACCATCATGTACCAGGACCTAAAAAATCCCAACCCCCACCCCTACCCCCACCCCACCCCCAAGTCCTTTACTTTAGTGCAATACACCAAATCTAGTCCAAGTTCTACTTTGTAGTTCTCATTTTTGTTCTTATTTATCAAATTCCGCGAATGAGATAATTTCATATTCATTCTTCTCTTTCTGGCTTATCTCACTTAACATGAGCTCCATCCAAGATGAAGTGAAGAAAGTGAATTTATCATTCTTTATAGCTGAGTAATATTCCATTGTGTATATATACCACATCTTTCTTAGCCATATCTTTCTTAGTCATTCAACCTAGGTTGCTTCTAGATTTTGGCTGTAATAAATTGTGCTGAATGAACATAGGTTTACACAGATCTTTTTGGATGGGTGTGTTTGGTTCTGTAGGATATATCCCCAGGAGAGGAATTTCCAGACCACAAGTCCATTTCTAATCTTCTGAGAATTCTCCAGACTGCTCACCACAGATGTTGTACCAGTTTACATTCCCACCAGCAGTGCAGGAGAGTTCTCTAACCCACCAACCTCTCTAGCATTCATTTATTGTTACTACTCTTTCTGATGTATGGTCTTCTCACAGAAGTGAAGTGGTATCTCATTTTTATCTTTATCTGTATTTCTCTGACAATCAATGACTCAGAGCATTTTTCATATGTCTGTTGGCCTTTGGGATCTCTTCTTTGCTGAATATTCTGTTCATATTCTTTCCCCATTTTTGGATGGGATCATTTGTTCTCTTGTTGCTGAGTAATGTGAGCTCTTTATATATTTTAGTTATAAGCCTTTTATCTGATTCATGGCACGTAAAAAGATCTTCCATTCTGTAAAGAATCTCCTTTTTTGGGTGGGGGTTTCTTTTGCTGTGCAGAAGCTTTTCAATTTGATGTAGTCCTACTGGTTTATTTTTGTTTTTGTTTTCCTTTCAAGTGGACTTGTGTCATTGAAGATACCTATAACACTTAGATGGAAATGATTGCTGGCAATATTTTCCTCTAAGTATTTGATAGTTTCTGATCTAACACCCAAATCCTTGACCCATTTGCAGTTTACTTTTGTATGTGGTGAAATGCAGTGGTTCAGTATCATTCTTCTGCACGTTTCAGCCCAATTTTATCAACAGCATTTGTTAAAGAGACCCTCCTTTCTTGATATTAGTTTGGATTCTCTTGTCAAAAATTAGATGTTCATCAGTGTGGGTCTTATTTTTGGGCTCTTAATTCTATTCCAATGGTCAATGTGTTCTTTTTTTTTTTTTAGTATGGGGCAGTTTTGAATACAATAGCACTATAACGTAGTTTGAGATTTGGGAGGGTAATGCCTCCAGTTCTCAATGTTTTTTAAATATAAATACTCATACCCTCACACAGTGAAGGTCTATGCTATTTTTTCCATTTATTTGTAAGAGATATATAGCAAAGTTGACATCTGAGTTATTGCTCTGTATTACCTCAATTCATCTTCTGTGCTATGTTTCTGTATTCTGGAATACACGAATGGTTTCCTTTTAAAGTATCAGCTACTTTATATTTTCTGAGAATTTTCATATTTTCTATACAGTAGTCTTTATAATAAACCTCTTTTTAATATTTATCCATTTATTCCCTTTTGTTGCCCTTGTTTTTTATTGTTGTAGTTATTATTGTCATCTTTGTTGTTGAATAGGACAGAGAGAAATGGAGAGAGGAGGGGAAGACAGAGAGGGGTAGACACCTGCAGTCCTGCTTCACCTCCTGTGAAGTGACTCCCCTGCAAGTGGGGAGCCAGGGGCTTGAACTGGGATCCTTATGCTGGTCCTTGCACTTCGTACCACCTGTGCTTAACCCACTGCGCTACCGCCTGACTCTCATAATAAACCTCTTAATATTGTTATTCTTCTGTTAAATATTAAATAGGGGTTGGGAAAATAACTCACTTGGCTAATGCACTGCTTTCCCATGTGAAGACCCAGGTTCAAAACTGGCCTTTATCACATTGAAGAAAACTTCAATACCTCTCTTTCACTTTGCCTTTCTGTCTCTAAAGGAAAGAAAACAAACAACAAAACCAAAGGAAAGACAACCAAAAACAACCTTCAATCAAATACTAAGGTTTTAGGTTGAAAGTCAACATTCACCTTAATTTCGTTCAGATACACCCTTTCCCTCTCTCTCTACCCCTCTCTCCCTATTTCTCTGGCTCCCTCTTACCCTTCTCTTCCCTCCCTTTACTCCCTCTCCCTCTCTTGCCTCTAACATTTCTCCTCCTATTTCTCCCTCTTTCATTTCTCCCTCTCCAGCCCCCATCCTTCCCTGTGTCAGAACTATTTATTTCACTCTGTCTTGTCATAATGCTGGGGGATTGAACCTGGGAACTCAGAGCCTTAGACTAGAAAGCCATTTGCTTAACCATCGTACTGCCCTCTTAGCCCACCTCCTCTCCCCCACCCGTTTTGTGTGGTTGGGATAGGCTTTTATTTTTCCTATAGCATTGCTCAGTTGGGTTTATGTTGGTGCTAGGGATTGAGACTAGAGTGTCAGAGCCTCACACATGAAATTTATCTGCATAACCATTATGCTGCTTCTTAGCCACCAGGCTCTTCAAATATCATTCTAAGTCAGTGGATGAACTACTCTAGAGAAATTGCCCAATTGTTATGCAAAGACAGATTCTGAATTTTCTTGGTTATTCAGATCTATCCTGTATGACTGACACATTTTTCTTTTTCATTTCTTAGTTCTCTCCTGGAAGCATTTTTGACTGCCTACCATTTAAAAATGATTGTGTAAACTTCAGGTTAAAATATCTTCCTAGCAAAGTATCTTAATGTCTTGATGTCAAGGAAAATATAAGTCACTTAAAAAATTTTTTACTGATTTTAAGAAATAGGCTGGATTCTGGTACACTACAGTGGATCTAGGTTTTCAAGACTGAAGGGGGTGGTGCTATGGAGATCTAACGCCCTATGGTAGAGAAGGAGGATGATTTTATGGAGGGCAAGGTTATTGAAATATGGAACTGTACCCCTGTAACAATACTGTGAATTTCCTCAGTAAGGAAATACTGAAGGTGAAAAAAAATAAAGAAACATTTAATAATTATTTTTGTGTACAGCTAGGGAGCATGTGGGCAGTTCTTAGTTCACCCCAAGAAAGAATTCATAGGACATTCCATATATTGGCAAAGATAAATATTTTTTAGAAAGTGAAAATGGAGTATGGGCTTGATCTTGAGGAATTGGGAAAACCTGAATATAAGCTCCACCATGAGTAAAATTTATTTATTCATTTTAAAAGATGCAGTATTAATGAGATAGATAGAGATAGAACACCAGACCATCACTCTTGCATTTGCAGTGCTGGAGATTGAACTCAGGACTTCATGATTGCAAGGCTAGCATCCTATTCATTGAGCTGCCCCATGGGCTGCTTTGTTTGTTTGTTTGTTTGTTTGTTTATATACCTATGTATTTAATTCATACCAGGATTTTAATGCTGCTGGCTGACAATTTTAGATAGGAATAAACACAGAGAAAATATAGTTAAGTAAATGAAAACATACCAAGTAAGGGCTTGACTCAGATTAAGAAATAGTATTGTATGTGGAGTAGAAAATTTCTTTCTAAAATTAAAAAAATTTTTTTTCAATATTTATTTGTTGGATAGAGACAGTCAGAAATTGAGAGGGAAGGGTGAGATAGAGAGGGAGAGAGACAGAGAGACACCTGTAGCCCTGCTTCACCACTTGTGAAACTTTCTCCCTGCAAGTGGGGACAGGGGGCTTGAACCTGTGTCCTTGCGCACTGTTACGTGCCCTCAACCAGGTGCACCACCACCCGGCCCCTAAAAATTTTTTTCGAAGTGTACAAAATTTAAAAGGAAATTGCACATTGTAAAGGAAGAAAGGTGGGAAGTAAATCTGCATCCCGTTAAATAGCTTCTGGTTTTATAAAAAAAAAAAAAGTTATTATCCCCACTCCTACTTTCCATGATTGACCATTTGATTTTTGTGTAGGCTTATATCAATCATTCTTGTAATTCATTTAGATAAAGGTGGGTTGATGGACATTCTTTTTCTTGCTTGGCTTATTCTGGACATTTCCTATAAATTGACTTATGTGTTAGGTTTTCTTTCTGTGACTGTTTCTCACTTAACCTATTTCCAAGGTTCATAGAGTTGTAGCATGTATCATCTCACTCCTTTTAATTACTAATTAATTATATAGATATATCCTTTTTATTTAGACTTTCATTTTCAGTATTTTTTAAAAATTTTATTTATTTGGAAAAAGTCATAAAGAAATTAAGAGATAAGTGGGGGATATAGAGGGAGAATAACATCTGCAGCACTGCTTTCCTGCTTTTGAAGTTTTCATCCTGCAGGTGAGGGCTGGGGACTTAAAACTCAGGTCCTTGCACATTCTGACATGTCTTTGACATCGGTCTGTTAATGCATGTCTGAGAATATTATGTTAACTTTTGAAAATGAGACCTTGTGAGTTGAGAGATATTTCGGTATGTTAGAGAACCAGATTTGTATCTGTATGTCTGAGAATATCATGTTAACTTTTGAAAGTTACATCTTGTGAGTTGAGAGATATTTCAGTATGTTAGAGAACCAGATTTGTATCCTTAAAATCCCAGAGGTTCCCTGTTCGATCTGTAGAATGACCATAAACCAAAGTTTATGAATGAATCTTATAAAAGAAAATTAAATGTTGAAAATCCAATGATTTTATTATTGACCCCATTAATGAGAATAACAAAAACAGTGGCAAACATGGCCAAATTTTGAGAAACAATATCTCTTGAACTGAGAGAAAACATGTTTAACTTATAATAACTTTTCATTAGATTGATGGAAAGATAAAAATTAAATGAACTACACAAATGAAATAATCTAATGATGTATATAAACTGTAGTCAGTAAGATGGAAAATACATTGACCTTCCTGTTTATATTGAAAAAGATTCTGTATAATTTCATATTGAGATATGCAGTACAACTTCAAAAATAATTCTCAAGGGGGGAAGAGCAGTGGATTTGTAGTGCAGGCATTGAGCCCCAGCACTAATCCTGGAGGCAAAAAAGAAAAAAAATACTCTAACTAGATTCCTTAATTCGTTGAGTAATGAATAGTATGCTTTATATTTGACATATATTTAAGGATAAATATTCTGTCAAATATAAAGCATACTATTCATTACTCAATTAAAGGAATCAAATTAGAATCTTATTTTTTTCTTTTTTGCCTCCAGGGTTAGTGCTGGGGCTCGATGCCTGCACTACAAATCCACTGCTCCTGGATGCCATTTACTTCCATTTTGTTGCCCTTATTGTTACTGTTATTGGTGTTGCCATGTTTGACATGACTCTGAACCCAGTTTCTGCTGTTATGTCCTCTATGATTGTGTGGCAAATGATTCAGATTTTGTATCTCCATCTTCTTATTTATAAATTAATTTTCATGACACATTCCTACTAAATATTCAGGTAATATGTATTAAAGAACATTTCTTATATGTAAGATAGCACTGTTGGTTGCTAAGGAGACACAATGAATAAGACAAATACTGTTAAACTACCATGCTTGTTGTTAACATCATGCATTAAGATCTATTTTAAAATGTTTTATTCAGTTATGCAATGCCAATTTGATTTTTTAAAAATAGGTCTGGTTTCTAGTGTTATTTTTATTGCTTCATCTCCTTTTGCTTGCCTTTTCTTTGTCTTAAATTTTATGAAAGTTTTTTTTAAATTACGTTTCTGAGGCAGGGGTTGATAGCATAGTGGTTATGCAAACGAACTCTCATGATTATGATTGAGGTTCCAAAGTCCAAGGTTCAATCCCCTGCACCACCATAAGTCAGAGCTGAACAGTGCTCTGGTAAAAATAATAATAATAATAATACATTTCTGGACTACCTGTTGGTTTTGTTCATTTTTTTTCTGTAATATTAGGCATTCAATTTTGTCTCTCATGGTTAGAAATATTTGATTGTGAGATTTATTTATTTTTATTTCTTTATTGGGGGATTAATGGTTTACAGTCAACAGTAAAATGTAATAGTTTGTTCATACATAACATTTCCCAGTTTTCCACATAACAATACAACCCCCACTAGGTCCTCGGCCATCATGTTCCAAGACCTGAAGCCTCTTTCCATCCACCCCAGAGCCTTTTACTTTGTTGCAGTACACCAACTCCAGTCCAAGTTCTGCTTAGTATTTTCCCGTCTGGTCTTGGGTTTCAACTTCTAGGCAGAAGTTGAGATGAGTGAGAACATCCTATATTTATCCTTTTATTTCAGACTTATCTCACTTAACAAGATTACTTCAAGCTCCACTCAAGTTGGTCTGAAAAAGGTGAAATCACCATTTTAATAGCTGAGTAGTATTCCATTGTATATATAGACCACAATCTGCTCAACCACTCATCTGTTGTTGGACACCTGGGTTCCTTCCAGATTTTGACCATTACAAATTGTGCTGCTATGAACATAGGCATACATAAATAATTTTGGATGGGTATGTTTGAATCCTTAGGACATATCCCCAGGAGAGGAATTGCCAGGTCCACTTTTAACCTTCTGAGAATTCTCTAGACTGCTCTCCACAGGGGTTGGAACAATTTACATTGACAAAGAGTGACAAATGTACTTGAGAGAAAAATAATGAAACTAGAGCAGAACAGCTCACTTGGATATTGTTCTGCTTTGCCATGTATGTAACTTAGGTTGAAGCAGAGCCTCACTGCAGTGAAGGAAATATCAGTGCTGTTATATTTTCTTTCCCCAGACTTCTTTCACCTCTCTCTTTTTCTACCTCTCTGTCTTTAAGTAAAATAAATAAATAAATAAATAAATAAAATTTTATGTTGCTTATCATCACCAGTTTTCTAAAGTCTAGATATTTGTGTTGACAATTGAGGTTAGTCATGGATGCCATGTGTGTTTTTTCAGGACTTTCAAAATTATTTTTAAAAGTCAAATGTAATTTTTCACATAGCTAAGTATATACCACTATCCTTGCTTGACTTTCTATTCACATACTTTTAAAATTTATTTTCAACTTTTCTTGCTTTTGAGGTACATTTGTTTATAAGAGTATGAAGGTTTTAGAAATGGAGTGAGACCATTCTATATTTTCATTTTATAAAAGTTGATTTAGTAAAGCTGGGATGCTGGTTGGATTCCTTTACTTTTGTTGATTGAAAAGCTTTACATCATTCCTTCAGGCCTGATTGATGACTTATCAGGATAGAGTATTTTTACGTTAATGACTCTTCCATTTCAACCTTTGACTATATTCTGCCAGTCCTTTCTATTCTTTAATTTTAGTTGATAAATCAGATAGACTTATAGAATTTCCCTTATTGATGATTCTTTGTTTCTTAGCCTTTTGACTTTGTCATTTGCTTACTATGTACACTGGCAAGTTTAGGTTTTCATTATTTTTATTATTATTGTTAGTATTTTTCCTCAGCAAGGTTATTATTGCTGGTGCTCTAGGCCTGCAAGACTCAACAGTTCCTGGAGGTTTTTTTTTTTTTTTTTCCCTCTAGTGGGTGAGAGACAAAAAATAGAGGAGACAAATACAGAAGAGACATCTGTAACACTGCTCCACTACTCATAAAGCTTCCTGCTGTGGGAGAGAGGGCCTGGGGGCTGTAACCCAGATCTTTGTACTTGTCTTCAGTATTGTGTAATTCTAGCATGTTTGTCCTTCAAATATGAATTCTGCCTTGTCTCCCTTTTCCATCTGTTACACTCCTTTGATAACAATGTTGTTCCTCTTAATGTTATTTTGTAACTCTCTTACATTGGTTTAGTTCTTTTCTGTCTTTCTGATTTGTTTTCTTTACCCAAACTCTTACTTCTTGCCTTAATCTTTTATTTTTTTTCCTTTTCTTTCCATTTTTAAAATTATTTAAAAAAATCCTTTATTGGGGGATCAGTGGCTTACAATTGACAATAAAATACAATAGTTTGTACATGAATAACATTTCCACATAACAATACAACCCCCACTAGGTCCTCCTTTGCCCTCATGTTTCAAGACCCGAGCCCTCCCCCTGACCCCAGAGTCTTTTACTTTGGTGCAATGCACCATTTTATTATTGTTATTTTATTATTACTCTTCCCTCCAGCTTACTTCCATCATTCTGCTTCTGGACTTCTTTACTGGTTTCCCCCACCCCAAAAAAGTTATATAGTCTTCTCTCTGACTTATTTCATGCAGAAAAAGCTCTTACATTTATGTAGGTGTCTTGTCATCCTGGTGAACATTCTTAGAACTAAATTTGGAAGTCCTCTTCAAAAGGTTTATCTAGCTCTGTTGAATCTGGAGTTTTCATCTAGTTGCTGTCTTTATCTAACAGTGTGGGAAATTTTCTCTGTCTTATACTTGATGGTCAGATGAACTGTGTCCGTAGATTGTGTTTAAGCCTAGGTGTCCTGAGCCTTGGAGTGGTTGAGGTAAGTGAAATAGGAAGTAGGCAAGAAGGGTATCTAAGTCTAAGTAGAAACTATTTGATTAGGTACTTTATAGTGTCTTTTTTAGGTCTTTCTATGTGCTTACTGCATTTATTGAGTCACTGCAAACTATCCTAACTTATGGATACATGTGTACATAAGCTCTAACTCATGGGCCCTGGTCTGTATCTATGTTTTGAGGCTTTGTTAGGAAGTACACCACCCAAAATGGAATTAAGGATTCCTTTGAGCTAGGAAAAGTCTCACCTGAGTAATGAAGCTGGAGGATTGACATTCCACACCTGATGTCTCTGGACACAGTCTGAAGTGAAACATGCTGAGGTGGTACTGGTTGCATTGATTAAGTTGAGATGCAATATCAATTTGTATGAACTGAGAGAAGCATGCAGAAAAGTGAGTCCCACCATAGAGGTTCTAAGATTGGAAGAAATAAGGGTTTGTTTGTTTTGTTAAATTATATATGTGGGTTTTATAGAGAATGTGGAAGGTTCCTGCTGAGAGCAGTTTTGTTTTTACAGTACATTTGTGAAGATAATATAAACAATACCCATGTATGGCTGTACTCACTTTTCCACATTACTGAAACCTCAAATTATTATGTACATTGCTATAATTTAGGAAATATTTGTTGTGTTCTCTCTATTGCATCTTCAGATATCCTTTTCAATTTAATGCCCCATTTTTAAAACCAGAATCCTACTTAGGATACCATATTACTTTAGTTTTAATGTCTCCTTAGTTTTCTTATAGCTGCTGTAGTTTCTCAAAATTACTCATTATTGATAGGCTTGTTTATTTTGAACCTTTCTGGTTTTATTCAGTTC
This sequence comes from Erinaceus europaeus, assembly GCF_950295315.1. Taxonomy (NCBI): domain Eukaryota; kingdom Metazoa; phylum Chordata; class Mammalia; order Eulipotyphla; family Erinaceidae; genus Erinaceus; species Erinaceus europaeus. The sequence goes on along the minus strand of NC_080172.1, from coordinate 80,318,590 downwards.
TTTCTTCGGATAGAGAAAACCAGGCCCCTGTATTGTTTATCTTATATACTCATCCATCCATCCATCCATCCATTCCTCTATTCAGTAATGAGGTAGTTATGCGTTATTTGAATTAGTTGGCTTCTTGAAACTTATGATAAAATAAGTAGAACTTTAGGTGATTTTTGTAATAGTTAAGCATTGGGAAGGGAGTGATGAGAGTTGAATTTGTCCAAGTTGGATGCAGGAGTGCCTCCATATGCTTTTGTTTCTTATAATTGTTTCCTAATAACTGGAAAGAAAAAAATTAACACAGAGTTATGAAGAGTATATGTTGAACACACCAGATAATTGAGAGAGAGCCGTGTAGCCTTTTAAAATTTACTTAAAAGGAGATAAACTGAGTACAAATTTCTTTTAAGCTTTAGGTTTTAAGCTTATTCAAACATACTATATAACTTACCTTTTTTAAAAAAATTTTATTATTTTTTTATTTTTTATTTATAAAAAGGAAACATTGACTAAACCATAGGATAAGAGGGGTATAGCTCCACACAATTCCCAGCACCAGAACTCTGTATCCTATCCCCTCCCCTGATAGCTTTCCTGTTCTTTAACCCTCTGGGAGTATGGACCCAAGGTCCTTGTGGTATGCAGAAGGTGGATGGTCTAGCTTCTGTAATTGCTTCCCCGCTGAACATGGGAATTGACAGGTTGATCCATACTCCCAGCCTGTCTTTCTCTTTCACTAGTGGGGAAGGGCTCTGGGGAAGCAGAGCTCCAGGACACATTGGTGGAATTTTCTGTCCAAGGAAGTCTGGTTGGCATCTTGCTAGCATCTGGCCCCTGGTGGCTGAAAACAGAGTTAACGTACAAAGCCAAACAAATTGTTGATCACTCATGGACCTAAAGGCTGGAGTAGTGCAGGTGAAGAGTTGGAGGGGTCTCTGTTTTGTGGATAGCTAGTAGGCATATTTTAGTTATATTCCAAAGGGCCCTTTTTTTTTTTTTTTTGCCTGAGCCTGAAATCTGATATAAAGATGGATCCTAATTATTGTCTGGGGAGATGATGTCATGGCTGGCAGAAGGACCAGAAAGCTGGATCAGGGAAGAGAGTAGCTTCCAAATATGGGAAAAGTGTATAAATATTGATTGTAAACCCCATCGATTTGATGTGATCTCAGGCCCATATTCAGCTTAGGAGCCTATGTGACCTCTTTGTACTTATAGATCTGAGCTCACATTCTGTGGTCCTAAGTAGGAACATTTCAAGCTGCCCCAGTATCAGGACCCATATTCCTCAGGTGTAGTATAGAGTATATTGTCCAGCCTCCCTTCGGAGGATAGAACATTCTCTACCATTGTTGAACCATGTTGAGGGGACGGTACTATTTAGACCCACAAAGGGGTCTATTGTGCTGATAGAGATTGTTATCTGACAGAGATGACTGGTAACAATGGCGAGAAGGATTGATTCGAGGTCTAGGCCCATCTTGTCTATTTGGGAATCTCAGGATTCCCCGACTAGGGCCCCAGCTGATGGGGTGGCCTGATAGTGTCTAAAGAGTCATCCTTAAAGTATGCCAGTCTCTTGCCCTTATTCAGCCTTTGCAGTCCTTGCTTTGATGAGGTTAGCTTTGGATTGAGTGAGCGAACTGTAATAGGAAGTAGGTGAGGAGGGTATCTAAGTCTAAGTAGACACTATTTTATTAGGAACTTCATACTGACTCACTACTAATTATTGTATATTTTTGCTTTCAGGTATATATTTTGCCCTAATTTATGGATACATATGAACATATGCTCTATCTTATGGCACCTGGTCTATATCTAGGTTTTGGGACTTTGTTAGGAAGTGAACCTCCTGGAATGGAATTAGAGAATACTATGAAAGGAAAGGTGTCATCTGAGTAATGAGGGTGAAGGGTTGACATTCTATGCCTGATGTCTCTGGATACAGACTAAAGTGAAACATGCTGTGGTGGTACTCCTTGCGTTGATTGGGGTGGTATTGGCGCATGCAGTATCATTTGGTATGAACTGAGAGAAGCATGCAGGAAAGTGAGTCCCATCCTAGATGTTCCAGGATTGGGGGAAATATAGGCTCTATAGGGGAAGTGGGAGATTCCTGCTGTCTTAGGATTTAAGAAGACAATAGATAGTTATTGCTATAATCACATTATTGGGCAATAGGGTTAACTTTGAGATATCCCTTTGTTAGGATTTGCTGTATCATACACAGCATCACCATAACTTATGTCCTTTGACATTATTTGTATATAACTGTGCCACTGGTTGCTTCTGGTCTCCCTGGTCTAAGCTTTTAAGAGAGTTAACATATCAAAGATTCAGCCTATGTATTAAAAAACACTCAGTCTGTGATTTTAAGTTTGAGACAACTCAAATCAAAATTTCCCCTCTCATATTAATTACATGGTGATTTATCTAACTACAAATTGATAGGACTGTGTCCCATCCCAACCGCCTACACCCCCATACCCCGCCCCATGCAGCTGAACATCACCCTCACTCAATCCAGGGTTTTTACTTTGATGCTCTACTCCAAACAAATTCAGTCAAATCCTGCTTTGAGTTTCCCTTTCTGTTATTTTTTCTCAACTTTTGTTAATGAGCGGGATCACCCCATACTTATCTTTATCTTTCTGATTTAGCTCACTTTACATAATTCTTTCTAGCTCCAAGATGGGTCAGAGGGTTCATTTTTCTTAATAGCTGTGTGTAGTATTCCATTGTGTGTATATATACCACAACTTTTTCAGCCACTCATCTGTTGCTGGGCACTGATTTTTGTACATTGATTTTTGTAGCCTGACACCTTGCTATATTGCCTAATAAGTTCCAGTAGTTTTCTGCTGGATTCTTTAGGTTTTTCTATGTATACTATCATATAATCTGCAAATAGTGAGAGCTTACTTCTTCCCTTCCAATCTGTATTCCTTTTCTCTTGCCTGATTGCTGTGGCAAGAACTTCCAATACTATGTTGAAGAGTAATGGTGATAGTGGACAGCCCTGTCTAGTCCCCAATCTGAATGGAAATGCTTTCAGTTTCTGTCCATTTAGTATGATGTTGGCTGTAAATTTGCTATATATGGATTCCACTATCTTGAGGAATTTCCCATCTATTCCCATTTTTTTGTAGAGTTTTGAGCATGAATGGGTGTTGGA